>NC_051185.1:104277748-104517747 GCF_013339695.2 Rhipicephalus sanguineus | reverse complement strand
AAATTTCGCAGCGTTAGCTAAAAGCCGACTTCTTCTGTCTCTCATTCCCATTAGCAGCCATTCTTTACCTCCAAGGTAGTGCCTGGTGAGATTTCTCCTGTGCGTGATTAAACAATAAAAATTTTGTTCAAAACGCCGTTGATTGATGAAATAACCAACAAAAGACGCCAGATGTTTTGTAAAAGCAAAACGAAAGAACGCCAGATGTTTCTAAAGCAAACGAAAAACGCCAGCTGCTTAACGAAGACGCCAGATGTTTTCTAAGCAATGGTTTTCTAAACAATTAAAATTCACAGCGTACATGTAAAATTAAAGTGCGCTTCAAGTCGTCATAGCTCATCGAACCTTTAGTATAAACGCGCCCGATCTCACGTCGGTGATGATGTACTGGGCAGAATTCACGGAAGATTCACGGTTTACCGATGAACCTCCGCAGCTTCGCCCACTCATCATCATTCACTCCGTGGATATGCTGTGATTTTTAAAGACGATAGTCTTTCTTGGGGAACTTAAACGCAGAAATTTTGGTCTGTCTTTCTGTCTGTCTTTCTGTTTGTCGGCACGTCCCTCGATTCAGCCACTCGGCCAAAGTTGAACCACTTGCCCAAGGGCCAGCCGTCTTGAACTGGTACGGCTGTTCATACTTGTGAACGTTGTCGATCAAAAAGTAAATATCATGCATATCTGAGGTGCAACATCACTAGGTAAGTATTAGGTGGCGTGTTCCTTTAATAGAAAATGCATACATACGTAATTTTAAGGACCCTAGTTTCTTAAGCTGCGCTGAAAATGCATAAGAATGGAAGCTTGAGCGAGTAGGTATGCGTTCATCTTCGTTGAAACAGCGCTCACTAGACGACGACGAAGTAAAAAAGGCACAGGACAGGCAGCGCCTGTCCTGTGCCTTCTTTTACTTCGTCGTCGTCTAGTGAGCGCTGTTTCAACAAAGCTGAAAATGCGACTGCGCTGAAATTTGCCTTCCTCCGTGCCCTTCGCACGAGCTCATTGTGGTGTTTCGGTTTCGGTTCTGTTTGCACTGTACGAATGCCATGGGTTGGTGTTGAAAAACTTTAGTTTTGAGAAGGCCAAGAAGGTGAAAAAAATATTCAAAAATGAAAAAGCAGCGTTGTGGGCGGCCTTCAGGCTGCCGGTTGTGGGCGCCGCTCTGGCGTTCCTGTTTTACCCAGGCGACGTGTAAATAAAAGAGTGTGTGGAGAGTACTCGTTGAGTGCGGACGTTTCTCTGCTTCAGCGCTTCGCGCCAAACCGCGTTTTCGGGCTGGCTGGCGTTCCCGCCGGTCGCGTTGGTCACCGCCGGTCTTCGGCTGCTGCTGCTGCGCCGGGACTACCAGCACGCAACACAGCACTCATGTTTCCCGACGTATTGCCAGATGGCGTCCATATCTCACACAGCGCCTCTTCTATCGTCTTTACACGACATTGCAGCGAAGCACGCAGATACGCGGCCAATTTTTTTTCTAGTGACCCTATACAGCACTAGGCCCGCGCGCTCGTCGCGGCGGCTGCTGCGGCGTACACGCATTTCCCATGAGCACTTGCGCGCCCGTTAGTGGTGCTAGTGTGCTTGAAAAAGGTCTATTCTCACAGGGCGAGCGGGGAACGCGAACGTAGGAGAGCTAATATTTTATATGGATGGATGTAATGAGCTAGGCTTGGGTAAAGCCACCATCTCGCGGTGTGTTAAAGCGTTGACGAAATTACACTTCTATTGGAAACGCGCCGAATGGGACGGTCGTAGCAACGGTGCGATTCTTTTTTTTTTCTCTAGCCTGGTGGCACACATGTCACCACACCCCAATAAAGGGCACGCTCGTAGCACCCTACCCATCCATCCAAAAGCACTGCGAGACAGAAAGTATGGATATAAAAGGCGCGTTCATGTAGCCTCCGTTATGTCTTTGGCGGTAGCTCAGTGGGCTGAACGCCCGCCGGCCATCGTCACCGACTAAGAGGTGATGGGTTCGACTCCTGTTAACGGAACTTTTTCTTGTAGTTTGTCTTTGCAATCTAATGGCGTTCATTTTGCTTACGTATTTCCGTGACGGAAGTACGTCATGAAAGTCTTGATGGACCCGGCATAAAACACTTTGATGTTAAAAACGTATCTCGTTTCTTTTTCTTCGTTACAAAGCGGAACATATAGTTGATGTCTGACAATGCAAATTTAGACAAGTCGTGCGCTTTGAAAAATGGCGCTGCACAGAGCTGTGTATGCTTAGGAGGACCATGCGTGCGTGAATCTTCTCCAGTATAAAGAATTCTCCAATCAGTTTACGAGAACGCTCTGCGCCGCAGAATTGTGCGGCGCAGAACAATCTCGCGCGCGCACAAAAAAGGCGTGCGCTCTCAGCGAATTTATTACTAAGATTGTTGCTACTAGATTCAGCAGCGCCGCTAGACATTCCTTGACTGATAGAACATGGTTTACACCGTAGCCCTCGACTATCAACACGATGTACCTATCAGTGAACATCGCATAATGATGTCCGGAAATGGCGTATGAGGTTACGAACCACGTGCCTTACGCCAAGCCTGAATGCGCGGCAGAAGTAGAGGACTGATTTCGGAGCTCTTTTTTCCGCGTGCTGCACTGCGTCGGTGCATGATGGCGCGCGCGACTCTAAGGACAGGTGTATTAGCCACATGAAAGAAGGAAGAAGTAAGGAGAGGGCGAGCAAAGCCAGAGCGCTGGGAGAGAAGTGTGGAAGAAGTGACGTTTTATCCGCCAATTGGATTAGGAACAATGGCGGCGTTGCGAAGGTTACTTGGCGCGCCGTGTTTTGTAGCGGCGATGGCATGTGCGCTTCCGTAGGTCTCGTACCCAACCGTGCCGAACAGTAGCCATTCTTTGCCGCTTTGTTAGCTCAGCAGCGTTCTCCCGGTGGTTGTTATATGCAACAACGTTTATGGAACCTGTATGTAGCCACGGGGTGCACAGTGCGTAGAACGAGCGCTTATCACGTACCGCACAGCGGACGAAGCATATGAAGATTTGACGTGTTCAGTGAAATCATGCTCGAGCGCTATGACAGAACGTAACAACTGTGCACGTTGAACTCCGTGCAGGTCAGTGACGGTTGTGCAGTGTTCGTGCTTGTCACAGCGGACGAAACATTTAAGCCCCGGAAGATGAAATGGGGCATCATATATATAATTTCGTGTTCTTCGCCACATTTCCCTGGCGCCTGGCCGGCCAAAACTGGTTCAATATCTAAGAACGATTCATCAAGCCACGACCGAACTACGTATTTGAGTTTGGAACCTGCCGATGGTTTAGCCATGGATCTATATCTCGGAATGTACTACACGTATGTGAAGCGCGGGTTCTGCCGGTCATTTCTTTATTGTAAGATTGCACGGATTTTATCGTATTATCGCTTCTAGCTCGCAGGCTAGCTGAAAGCCCAAACAGATGGAAACAAAGAGCATGAAACTAATGCGTTCAAAAAAAGCTATGCAAACTGGAGGCGCTTAGTCGTCGCAACAGTACCTTGGCTGGTCCGATATGGCATCTTTATTTTGATATAAGCTAAAAAAGCAAGATCTTACAGTTTAATTACAAATGCGCATATCAACTTCTTTCAGCTCAAGAGGAAAATTTCCCCAACGGCATCGCGGTGGCCCAGCGTGTTGATTTCCGTTCCGTTGGTTTCGGATCGTCACGGCACACGCGTCGGGCATGCACGTGGTTTTCGAGCCGGAAAGAGAGACGTTCCTTCTACTGCGCTGTTCGCATGTAAACAAGAGTGGAGAATCTGCGCAGTCAATATGGCCGACTTCCGGCTTCATCGAGGCTTCATAGAGAATGACGTCAGGGCCCCTCTTCAGATTTTTTATTCCTCCATGATTAGCCACCGATAGCGATTATCAATCCGCGAGTGGTCCCCCTCTAGCTGTAATCCATAGCTAAGCAAGAAGAAAGGAAAAAAAATTCACCATCTCCCACTAAAGGTAACCATGTGGGGATGCGAAGGAGCGTATGGGTCGACTTAAAGTTCCGTTCATCACGGGCACCTTGCCCGATGTTAACGCGTCCTTGCATGTGGAACACACATGAATTCACTGTAGTTGCTATTGCTGTTACTCGTCCCGAACTCTTGTTGGAGCATACCACGCGGGTTCATCGCACGTCTGCAGAATCTCGTCCCCCAACGCCATCACGTGATTGCTGAGAGAGTGTAAGCGGGAGGGGCCACAGCGTCTTACCCAGCCCCTTACACAGGCCCGAACGCGCGAGCGCGCGCCAGCACACGTGGTGAGTGAGTGAGTGAATAAACGTTTATTTGGACCAGAAAAACGCGAATAATCGCGCACCCGGCTAATCCCACGACGGGACCGACAGGTGTAGCCTGCCGGCCCGATCACGGGCGCGCTGGGCGGCCAGGATCTGGTCCTCATAGACGGGACTTCGTAGGAGCGCGTCCCACTCTTCCTTGGTGAACTTCGGGCTCAGCGACTCGCACTCCCAGAGCATGTGAGATAGAGTAGCAGCCTAGTGACAGGCCTCGCAAGAACTATTCGGGTAAGTTCCCGAATATATGCTATTTAGAGACGCCGGATTTGGGTAGGAGTTAGTTTGCAGGAGTGTGAGCGTGACCGCCTGCGGGCTGCTTAGCTTGGAATGAGGCGGCGGGAAGACCGTTCTCTCTAAGTAAAAGAATTTAGTAATTTCCTTGTGCGTGCTAGGAGCGTCCCAGTGTCCGGGGGAAAAGTCGCCCGGTCCTAGCGCAGCGCGGTCGGTAAAGGCGCAGCCTCGTGGGCAGACTCGTTGAGGTTCAGAGGAACCGTTTCGTACGGCCCGACGTGGGCAGAGAACCAACAGATGGAGTGTGTGGAGCTGTCACTGTTTTTGGAGCCTTTCAAGATTTCAATTACCTGCCGGGCTACCCGGCCTTTCTGGAATGCCTGACGGCCGCTTTCGAATCGCTATAAACGTTGTCTCTCCGACCGTCTTGCATGACGAGTGCAATGGCCACTTGCTCGGCCACTTCGGGGGTCTGGTCGTCCGAATCGAGGCACAGTTGATGACTTTGCCCAGCGCGTCCACGACGGCAAGCGCAAAAGCCTTGCTGTCTCGGTACGCGGCGGCGTCCACGAAGCTTGCTTCAATCTTATCATTGGTGATTTGCTTTAGTATCTTTGACGCTCTTGCCTTGCGATGACCTGCGTTGTGCACAGGATGGACCTTGCGGGGCAGCGGAGTGACGACGAGCTTCTCCCTTATTTCTCTGGGATTTGGCTGTTGCTACCCAAGTTCTTGGTAGGGTGAGTCCACTCTCCTCTAGAATCCGCCTACCGGCCGGCGTGGTGGAGAGCCGAGTTAGCTGGGCCCGTTCCTGAGCCACGGCAATTTCCTCCATGATGTTATGTATGCCTAGCCGGAGGATGTCCTCGGTGTGCGTTCGGACAGGCAGCCCGAGTGCTCGCTTGACGATTTTTCTAATGAGGGCATTCAGATTGTCCCGCTCTGCTCTGAGCCAGTTGTGCATGGCCACCGTGTAGGTGAAGTGACACAGCTCAAAGGCGTTGATGAGCCGAAGCAGGTTGTCCTCCTTTATGCCTCGACGTCTGTTCGTGACCCTTCGAACGAGGCGAAAAGCGTTAGCGGTTTTTGAGATGATCTTGTGCAACGCAGTGCCGTTGCCACCACGCGATTCGATGAACATACCCAGAACTCTGATGATGTCGACCTTGGGTATCGGGTCGCCGCTCCGAGTGAATAGGTGAATGTCACTTTCAGAGACCGGCTTCCAGCTCTTGGGTCTGCCCCATTTTTCTTTTCTGTAAAGCAGGTGCTTTGGATTTGGTCGTGTTGCACCTGAGTCCGGTGGGTAGCAGGTAGTCTTCCGAGACGTCTACGGCATCTTGCAGGGCACTTTCTACTTGGCCCTCACTACCGCCGGTGGAGCAGATCGTGATGTCATGATACCTTCGACTTGGGCCAGCTTCCTCAAGAGTCCGACCATGCAGATGTTGAAGAGAGTGGGCGAAATAACAGACTTGCGGCGTACCCCGTAGGCCCAGGAGCACTTCGTCGGAGACGAAGTCACCAAATCGCAGCTTCGCTTTCCTTCCGGTCAGGAAGGACCGAACGTAGGTATACAGTCTGGGGCCCAGTTCGAGGTCCGCGACAGAAGCCAGGATGTATGCATGGAGAGCTTTGTCAAACGCCTTCTCGAGGTCGAGTCCGAGCAAGGCCCTGGGGTCCCTGGTATTGAGGTCGATGATTTGATGTTTGATCATCTTCATGGCGTCCTGCGTCGGCAGGCCGGCTCGGAAGCCAATCATGTTGTGGCTATAGACGCTGTTGTCTTCGAGATATCTGCTTATTCTGTTGAGAACGACGTGCTCCGCCCCTATCCCGACGCAAGACGTCAGATAGATGGGACAGAGGTTATCAACATTCGGAGCCTTGCCTTGTTTGTGGATCAGGACGGTGTTGGTGGTCTTCGATTTTTCTGGGACACTGCCGTTTCTCCACCTCTCGTTGATCTTCTCGTTGACGTATTCAATCGAACGGTCGTCGAGATTCCGCAGCATCTTATTGGTGATGCCGTAGGAACGCGGCGCCGACTTGCTGTTGAGTGCAAAAATGGCTTGCCTGACTTCCGCCACGGTGAAGTCCTCGTCCAGCTCCGGACGGGCCGGGCCAAGGTTCTCGGGAAACTGTACCTCCTCATCGCCGTGCTTTACGGGCAGATACTTCTCCAAGAGCTTGGCAACCAACTTGTCCCTGGAACAGGATCTGGTAGCTTCGTGCAGGGCTCTGGCAAGCGTGTGTCTTCTATTGGATCTCTTGCAACCCTCGTCGAGGAGATGTTTGAGCAAGCGCCTGGCTTTGCCGTTGCGCGTCTGGCCGTCGATCGAGTCGCAGACCTCGTCCCATTGCTGCTTGCACAGGGTCCGACAGTGATCTTCGATGGCCTTGTTGAGCTCTGAGATCTTTTTCCGCAGTCTTCGGTTGAACCTTTCTCCCTTACATCGGAGGAGCAGCGCCTGCTTGGACTCAGCCAGATGGGCTAGACTGCTATCCATCATCTCTACCTGCAGTTCGGTGACGATCTTCTTAGTGGATCTCTCCGCGTCACTCTTGATTCCCTCGCACCAGTCTTCCAGGTCTCTGGGAGCGGGTGCCCTTTCGTTGCCGCGGAGCTTGCGAAAGTGATCCCAATCTGTGACGGTACACTCTCTTGTTTTACATCGGGCGACGTCGAAGCGAGTCTCGAGCACGTAATGGTCGCTACCAAAATCCATTGCGGTGTTACTCCACTCGGCTGCGTCAACGTTCTTCACGAATGCCAGATCGGGGGTGATGTCCCTCGTCACTGAGTTGCCGATACGGGTCGGGAACGCCTTGCCCGTGATGAGCGTGAGGCCCATTTCGTTGGCGTTCTGCCACAGACCCCGGCCCTTGCTCGTGTCGTAGACGTAGCCCCATAATCCGTACGGGGCATTGAAGTCCCCGACGGCGAGAAGGGGATGGGTGCCGGTCAGGTCGACGGACTTATTGAGTATCGTCTTGAACTGCTGTCGGGAGTCCGTGGGATTACTGTAAACATTGAGTATAAACACGCTGTTTCTTAGCTGGTTGCGTTGTCGCGTGTTCAGCAGAAGTTCCAACATGACATATTCAACCGTGCAACTCACCAGCTTCAGATCGTGAGACAAGTGCGTATGCGTTTTATCCACTAACGTGCATACTCCCCGACCGCCGGGCTGCTCGGAGACAGCCCGATAACCAGAAAGGGATGCGGCAGAAACGAGGGTTTCCTGTAATGCTATTACCTGTGGTTTGTTACCTACTGATCTAAAGTATTGCTGCAACGGAGCCCTCTTGGTGGAGTACCCCCTGCAATTCCATTGCCCAATTCTGAAATTTTCTTTGAAGCTATCCATGATTAGGCAGATATTCTGTACTGCCCACTGTAAGCGAAGCCGCACGTAAAAAGTGCCCCCCCCCCACTCTGATGCGCTGATGTGCTCGTAGCCCTGATTCTATTCCCCGACGCGTCCGGAACAACGACCTGCATTGGAGTTGCCGACGTATTACTTGGTATTACAAGACGATCGAGGGCGTCCATGCGATCGGCCAGCGTACTTAGGCCTCGCTAAGGGTCCCCTAGGGCGACTTGCACTTGTGCTAAACGTTGCTGTAACTGCTGCACACTTGTAGTGAGGGTGGCCAACATGCCCTTATCTCATTAATTTGCGAGCCTGATTGTTCCTTACTGGAATGTGCCCGGTGCTTGGGGGCCCCGGCTGAGTCGCTAGCCGGAAACGGTACTTCTGTGGTGTTGGGCGCCGACGCTTTCCCCGAAGCACTCTGACTGATAACCAATTTCTTCATCTCTGTCCTTTCGCTAGCCATCTTTTTGATAATTTCCTTTAATTCCGCGTTTTCCGTATGAAGGCGCATTACCTCGCCGTCCTTAGCTTGCTCTGGGAGCGGGTCGCCTGGGCCCCGAGAAAGTCCCGCTTCGGAGCCGCCACGAAGCTTCTCGGCCCAGGTTAGGTTCGACTTCCTCTTTCTCTGCTGACCGAAGCTGGAACCGGATCGGGTCCTGTAGACGGAGCGGCTCCGGGAACGGCTCCTGGACTTTCCCCTGAATCCGGATTTGCCCCTGGACTTGGATATCCTTCTGCACCTAGAACGGCGTTCGGAAGGCCCGGAGGTAGCCGGCGGAGAGGGACTTCTGGACCTGGAGCTTCCGCAGGACGCGCAGCGACCGGCGTGAGTCGGGAATTGTCGGTCGTCTTTGGCGAAGGCCGGAGATTTCCTTCTGTTGCCACGGGATTGCTATCCGCGTCTGCGTCTGACGAGGTACGTTGTCTGGTACCTCTCCTTGCACTCCTTGGCGGCGGTGAGGTGCCGACCGGCTCACAGTCTGCACTTGGGGTCGCACTTGTGTTGTTCGTCCAGGTTGGCCATGCCGCATCCCCTGCACACGGCTTCGTCTGGATAAGGGCAGACGTCTGTTCGATGCCCAAGGCGGCCACATGCGTATCACACCTCCACATGCTTTCGATACAAGGTACACCTGACGAGCGTACCGCCGCACGAGACGTAGTTCGGCACCTTATAGACGTCGAAGACCACAACCACGGTGCCCGTGTTCCTGATTCGTTTGGCTCCCAGGGCCAGCGGGTTCTTCGAGGTGAAGATCTTGCAGTCGAGCTCCTCCGGGCCGTCACTTGGTGCTATGTTAACGGACGACGCCCTTGCACGTGGAGTGGGGCGCCGCTTCGTACGCATTGACTTCGTGCTGCTGACAGCCAACGGCGATGCATTCGACCTTGATGTAACGGGTCACGTTCTCTCTGCTGGGAGTACTGACGACCATGATGTTTTGTTGCAAATTCGGGCACATTGTGTCCGAGTCCCGCGTCGCCGAGTCGATGGCGACTGCGTACCATATGACCTCGGCCACAACGGTCGGGCCCACCTTGCTGGTGTTCAAACCTCCCCTCGGCCTGTCGATGATCTTCACGTCGTCTTTGGGCAGCGGAGGCTTCCTTCCACCCCGAATAATCTTCGCTTTAGCTGTGCCGCGGTCTCGACGACCTTGGGCGGCCACATCTTCGTTTGGGTTAGCGCCGGTGGAAATGGCGCCAGCTGGCTCGACGGGCGCCGATTTGGTTCGGGAGCACCTGGCAGCTACTGTTTGCCATCCGGAATCCTTGCGAAACTCTTCGGGAGACAGAGGCTCCCCTTCCACTTCCATCCCTGCACAGTCTCAGTGTCCGCACAAGCGAGAAAAGAGCCGGACACCGCAGCACCTCGCCGCGTCAGCCCAAACGCGGTTAGCGTTTGCTCTGCAGCGCCGTGGTCCGGACGAAAAAGGGCGATAATATCGCAAAAAGTCCACCAACCTCAAAAAATCGAGTATCGACGTAATCGCCACAACTTTACGAGTACGTTGGTGCTAAAACCGTCGAAGTGGGCACAAACGAAAACACAGAAATCATTTTGCGAAGCGGGAGCCAGTGCTCACACATCCTCATCCAAAAGATCTCCCCATCCACCCCCCACGTGGTTTTGTCTGCGTTACGCCACGCTAGGACAGCATACGGCAGCCCGGGCCCCTAAAGTGCTCTGCACGTATCATCATCATGGCGGTGGAAGAACAAGACGAAGAAGACTTCTCCTTAGCGAGAGCGCGCAATCAATATGTCACGGATGGCTATGGTAGGTTTTAGAAAGCGGACGGTCGCCAATGGAACTACGGACAAAGCCCAGCTCAAAAGCTGCTTCCCATCTAATACTTTCAGGGGATCTAGTAAGGCACATTGCTAAAAGAGGCAATGCTTTGCTGGAAAGTTTGTTCATCCTTTAATGGTATCATGTTTGAGACAAATGTCGACGGTATAGTTAGCGAAACGCCGCGTGACTGACTTGTGAAACTATGGTGGCAGAAGAGGATAAGCACTAAGTATACGTTTTCCTGTTAAGTGGCTCCAATGGCAGTGTAGACCTGTCACGTATACGAAATATATGTGTTAACAACAGCTGCAACCAGCTCTCCGGCAATAGAGTATTTATGTGGTGAAATAGTGAAGAAGACGAGGACAGTAGCGAGGAATGCGACACGTTGCGGACAAAAATGGGGCGCGTGGTGGTGGCGGCGAAGAAAAAATTGGCCGCGTATCTGCGTGCTTCGCTGCAAATGTCGTCTAAAGACGATAGAAGAGGCGCTGCGTAAGATATGGGCGCCATCTGGCAATACGTCGGGAAACATGAGTGCTGTGTTGCGGGCTGGTAGTCCCGGCACAGCAGCAGGCGAAGACCGGCGGTGACCAACGCGACCGGTGGGGACGCCAACCAGCCCGAACACGCGGTTTGGCGCGATGCGCTGAAGCAGAAGAAACGTCCGCACTCAACTAGTACTCTCCACACACTCTTTTATTTACACGTCGCCTGCGTAAAACAGGAATGCCGGAGCGGCGCCCCATAGCATTTGTACAGTGCAATACAGAACCGAAACCGAAACACAACAATGAGCTCGTGAAGAGGGCACAGAGGAAGGCAAGTTTCAGCGCAGTCGCATTTTTCAGCGCAGCTTAAGAAAGCAGGGTCTTTGGAATTACGTATGTATGCATTTTCTATTAAAGGAACACACCACCTAATACTTATCTAGTGATGTTGCGCCTCAGATATGCGTGATATTTGCTTTTTGATCGACATCGTTCACAAGTATGAACAGCCGTACCAGTTCAAGATGGCTGGCCCTTGGGCAAGTGGTTCAACTCTGGCCGAGTATCTGAATCGAGTGACGTGCCGACAAACAGAAAGACAGACAGAAGGACAGACCAAAATTTCTCCGTTTAAGTATCCCAAGAAAGACTATCGTCTTTAAAACAATTACACCATCTCCCGCTAAAGGGGACCATGAGGCGATGCGAAGCCAGAGCACTTGCACGATCGCGTTTCGTTGGCGTTCGTTGGGCATGCTACCGACCTCGCGTCGTGGAACGCGAAGAGGGACGCTACGCGCGTCGTATCTTCCATCTAGCGCGGCCGTTAATTCTCACAGGGCGAGCGGGGAACGCGGTCGACAGGCGGGCGAGAGGGGGCAGCGTAGGAGAGGAGGGAGAAGGGGAGGGGACGCGCATGCGCTCGAGCTCATCGCGGCGTTGCGCAGGAGAGAATTTCGGCATGTCTAGCCCGCGTTTCAGTGAAAGAGTGGAAAGGGGGAGGGGAGAGGGGTATGGGAGAGGGGGAGGGGAGAGGGAAAGTGGCGAGAGGAAGGGGAGAGGGAAAGTGGAGAGGGGAGGGGCAAAGGGGGAGGGGAGAGGGAAAGTGGCGAGGGAAAGTGGAAAAGGAAAGTGGAAAGGGAATGTGGAGAGGGGAAGGGGAGAGGGTGAGTGGAGAGGAGGTGTGTGGAGAGGGTATGCGCATGCGCAGTAAGGGTGGTCACGCCGCACACCACCACCACCACCGGATTGAGCTCCGCCTTAAGATACTTCGCATCTAAAAGGAAGAAGCAAGGAGCTGGCGGGAGTGGCCACGGAGGCACAGCGTTCGAGAGGCCACGTTCGTGAGGGCTACCCGGGACAACCGCTGGGCAGCCTCCTGACGGGTCGCGCTCCTGCGGGCGCTAGTGACCAAGGTGTCCGTGTCCTGCCCGGTACCTGGCCGGTTCCTGCCTGCTTCTTTCCTGCGCTTGCTGGTTCCGGTCCACCACCACTCACCCTGCTGCTCACCTAGCCACGCCGCTACGTCCCGTCTATCTGCTGAGACGGTCGACCGTCGGCCTGCTGTGCTGCAGACGTTTACCCGGGACGTGAGCAGGACGTCAACGAATGTGAGCGCATCACTCTAGGACATTCCACGCGTTTTGACATTTTCGTTTGAAGTGTATTTGGGGATATCTGTTATGCGTGTATTGTCTTCGAAGCTTGTTGCTGCTTGATAATATATGTTGCTTACCAGCCTTATCGTGCACGGCTCCTTCCTTCATTGCACCGTACATGAATCAAAGTGACGGTCCGCACCTTACTCTTTACATTTCTGGCGTCCGCGCGACAGGACTAAGCTCTCTTAACATCTTTTGAGAGCCTCACTTTGTTCACGTGCGGTGGTTGAAAGATGGACGCCAGAAATGTAAAGAGTAAGGTGCGGACCGTCACTTTGATTCATGTACGGTGCAATGAAGGAAGGAGCCGTGCACGATAAGGCTGGTAAGCAACATATATTATCAAGCAGCAACAAGCTTCGAAGACAATACACGCATAACAGATATCCCCCAAATACACTTCAAACGAAAATGTCAACACGCGTGGAATGTCCTAGAGTGATGCGCTCACATTCGTTGACGTCCTGCTCCCGTCCCGGGTAAACGTCTGCAGCGCAGCAGGCCGACGGTCGACCGTCTCAGCAGATAGACGGGACGTAGTGGCGTGGCTAGGTGAGCAGCAGGGTGAGTGGTGGTGGACCACGCGTTCAGGCAGGCAGACCGGAACCAGCAAGCGCAGGAAAGAAGCAGGCAGGAACCGGCCAGGTACCGGGCAGGACACGGACACCTTGGTCACTAGCGCCCGCAGGAGCGCGACCCGTCAGGAGGCTGCCCAGCGGTTGTCCCGGGTAGCCCTCACGAACGTAGCCTCTCGAACGCTGTGCCTCCGTGGCCACTCCCGCCAGCTCCTTGCTTCTTCTTCCTTTTTTAGGGGCGAAGCTCCTTAAGGCGGCACCCGTTCGTCCCTCGTAGTCGTCGTCGTCGTAGTAGTAGTAGTAGTAGTCGTAGTCCGTAACAAGTCTTACGCTTTGACCTCCAAGGTGGTGCCGGTGGGAGATTTTTCCTGTGCGTTGTTGAACAATAAAAAATTCGCAGCGTGCGCGTTAACTAAAAGCCGAATTCTTCTGTCTCTCACTCCCCATTAGCAGCCATTGGCATGTTCCAGTAGGAAACGTTAGTAGAAGCAGAAGTGTAAGTGTTAGCTAAAAGCCGACTTTTTCTGTCTCTCATTCCCATTAGCAGCCATTGTTTACCTCCAAGGTAGTGCCTGGTGAGATTTCTCCTGTGCGTGATTAAACAATAAAAATTTTGTTCAAAACGCCGTTGATTGATGAAATAAACCAACGAAAGACGCCAGATGTTTTGTAAAAGCAAAACGAAAGAACGCCAGATGTTTCTAAAGCAAAACGAAAAGACGCCAGCTGCTTAACGAAAGACGCCAGATGTTTTCTAAAGCAATGGTTTTCTAAAGCAATGGTTTTCTAAACAATGAAAATTCACAGCGTACATGTAAAATTAAAGTGAGCTGCAAGTCGTCACAATTCATCGAACCTTTAGTATAAACGCGCCCGATCTCACGTCGGTGATGATGTACTGGGCAGAATTCGCGGAAGATTCACGGTTTACCGATGAACCTCCGCAGCTTCGCCCACTCATCATCATTCACTCCGTGGATATGCTATGATTTTTTTTCTTCGCCGCCACCACCACGCGCCCCATTTTTGTCCGCAACGTGTCGCATTCCTCGCTACTGTCCTCGTCTTCTTCACTATTTCACCACAACTTAGTACTGCATTAGAGGTGTGCGCCGCCGCCGCCGTGTGTTTTTGGTCATGCCGCTTGCGCCGCCGCCGCGAAATAATGGCGGTGCGCCGCCGTTAGTCTTTTCTTTTAATTTGAATGGGGATTCTGGAAATAAAATACAGCCCAACACTTTTTGCGCAGAATTTTCTTAGACAACGGAAGAAACAGACACGGACGGGCGAACCGCCTGCGTGAGCATGCGAACAGGGTGGAAGGGGGCAGGGATGGAAATTTGGCCCTTCAATGCCGTGACTGTATGCATGCAAACCGTTGCATTACCATGTACTATTGTTTTTCATGACGGGGATAACGCACGCGATAGATTGTGGAGGCAGCCGAAATGCAACGGGAGGGCGGCAACTGCGTGAGCATGACATCAGTTTCATTGACACAGAAGCAAATGGCCTTCTTGGAAGGAACACTACATTTGGGGGAGTGAGTAGCTGATGCGCGCTGACACACTGCACACATGTGCCGTTGGTGTTTCAAAGACGATAGTCTTTCCTGGGGAACTTAAACGCAGAAATTTTGGTCTGTCTTTCTGTCTGTCTTTCTGTTTGTCGGCACGTCCCTCGATTCAACCACTCGGCCAAAGTTGAACCACTTGCCCAAGGTCCAGCCATAGTGAACTGCTGACTAGGTTCATACTTGTGTACATTGTTGATCAAAAAGCAAACATTACGCATATCTGAGGCGCAACATCACTAGGTAAGCATTAGGCGGTGTGTTCCTTTAACAGAAAATACATAGATACGCAATTTTAATGACCTTGATGGTATGCGTTTAACGTTGAGACAGTAACGCGTTTATTAAAAGATTGCCACAGCTGAAGCGATCAGCGCTCCAAGCCGAGCAAGCGCGAGCGCCAACAGCCACCGTCTTCGTCTTCTTCTTTCGCAGGCGTTCTTGTCTGCGCCGTACCATGTTACAAATCAGCTCCCCCGCGGAAAAGGAGCCATCCTGGCGACCTAAGGAACAGGTACAGCTGGTGGGTCATAATGCGGCTTCAGTCGATCGACGTGAACAGTCTCGCGGCCGCGACGACGGCGGCCCGTAGATGATTGAACAGGCTCAATCATATAGTTAACTGGGGATGCTTGACGTAGGACGCGGTAGGGGCCTTCGTACTTAGGCAGTAGATTTGTGGAAAGGCCAGGAGTGGATGAGGGAACGCGAAGCCACACCAACGTTCCAGGCGAATACGATTGAGGAGGCAGGTTTTCGTCGTGACGGTCCTTCTGGCCCTACTCGCCCTACAATGTTACAACCCTAGTTTCTTAAGCTGCGCTGAAAATGCGACTGCGCTGAATCTTGTCTTCCTCCGTGCCCTCTGCACAAGCTCATGTTGTGTTTCGGTTTCGGTTCAGTATTGCATTGTACGAATGACAGGGGGCGCCGCTCTGGCATTGCTGTTTTACCCAGGCGACGTGCAAATAAAAGAGTGTGTGGAGAGTACTCGTTGAGTGCGGACGTTTCTTCTCCTTCGGCGCATCGCGCCAAACAGCGTGTTCGGGCTGGCCGGCGTCCCCACCGGTCGCGTTGGTAACCGCCGGTCTTCGCCTGCCGCTGCGCCGGGAGTACCAGCCCGCAACACAGCACTCGTGTTTCCCGACGTATTGCCAGATGGCGTCCATATCTCACGCAGCGCCTCTTCTATCGTCTTTAGACGACATTTGCAGCGAAGCACGCAGATACGCGGCCAATTTTTTTTGTTTTGTCATACTTATATTTGTATGTATATATATGTCACATGTTGATAATAAATTCAGTTGGAAATTTGCGCCCGTCCGTGTCTGTTTCGTCCGTTGTCTAAGAAAATTTTGCGCAAGAAGTGTTGATCATGGAGTACCAACTAGCTCGAACCCACACCTTGTAAAATACAGCACTTCGCCGGAGGAGCTCTTCTCGATGTGTCCATGTAATGAACTGTCCACTTCAGCGGCCGCTGAATAGCGGGAGCTCGGCAAGAAGCGCGCGCCCTGTTTCCGGTTCTTGTTCTGCAGCGCCATAATGCCATCACGAAGCTTTCAAACGCTCTCGACACAAATGATAGGGACGGAATGCGCTTCAATGCAACGAACGCAGCCCTCACAGATCCGATTTTCGATGCAAATGTCTCTTGATCGTGTTAGCCATCGATTTAGGTTTAATGTGGCCGCCCGTCTAACCTAGCTGTGAGGTCGGTACGCATTCCCTGCATCGTTCTCAAACATCTGGGATACATTCATACGCAAAGTCAGACTTGAAAAGTTCCTGTTTCTGTGCATTTCGTCCACTCTCTTCTTACGCTATAGGAATGTGCTGGCAGTTTCGGTGCGGCGACGTGGGCAAGAGCGAGGTGACATCACGGCTCACCGCTTTTTCGAATCACTGAATGCTCTCTGCCGAAATGGACTGTGGACATCTCCTTTGGATGAACGCATCAAGAATAGCTCCCAAGAAGTTGTAGTATCTTTTTCTTCTCCAGAAGTCTCACGAGTATTGCCTGACCTTAACGCTGCTGCGTCCTCCAGCCTTAAAGGGCCGACCCAACTCGCTGGATAGCATATTCTTGGAGTCTTGGACCTAGTACACTGTGCATAAATAAATAAAATAGATAAGTAATATGTATATCTCGGTGCGTTAGTACAGCTTTTGCTTTCATTCTTACTCGAGTAAATCGATAAATAAGTACAGAAGTAAAGAGAATGGCAAACTTAAAATATATAGCTGAGCCAGTTGGTACGCATTCATGTTAAGAAGACATGACTTGGAAACACGGACATAAGAGCAAAGTCGAGAGAGTGAACAGCTATCTCTCACGTAGACCACTACTCGCACATGATTGATAGGTATGGCCTCTTACATGGGAATGCGCAGATAAATATTTGTGTCTAGCTTCGGTTCCACCGCTGTGTGATTTTTCAGTTGTTAGCCGCGTTTCTGGTGTCTTGACTACTCTCCTGTGTCCGTGTTTGCACGCCCTGTTTTTATAAAGGACCCCCTATCAGCCTCTGAAAATACAACAAAAAACAACGAGCGCTTTATTCTCTCTTGGCGTTTCTTGTCTTTTGGTGCACTTCGTGATGCCAAAAGAGTGATTCACATGACATCATCAGGGTACATACTCTCGACTGGTCTATATACGAGAAATACCAGTTGTGAATTGTCTCCCATACTGCTTTGCTATGCAGCCGCCCACCCGCTCTTGCTTCTCTCGGACGACCACCGTGCGCAATTAACTGATTTCGCTCCATTTTGTGCGTTTGCGACGGCGCATGCAGAGATAACAGAGTGTATCCGACAAGCGCGCAATCATGAGCGGCTCAACGCTTAGTGCTGATGTTGTACGCGTGCTTTATGAAGAAATAAGAGGCGAGGAGATGTCCCCTGTAAGAAGGGTATTGATGACGAGAACGAAACCAATAGAAAAGGCGTCGGATTATATGATTCTTCCAACAGACGCACTCCTTACAGCGGAGACGATGCAGCTTTCCAGGAAAAAGGCTTGCCTGCTTTGATGGTTTTTTGCATATTTTTTATTGCGCTAGCAATTGTATGGACATTCAGTAAAGGTTTTCACCGTCGCCGTCATGTTCCGTATCAACTCGAAATCGATAACATCGCTCCGCGCATTGCATGTTCTACCCGCGAGTAAAAGCTCGCGAGCGTTGGCAAGGAACATGTCTAAAGCAGAGATGAAACAAGCTGGCGATATCTGTCACACATAATAACATCAACCCGCGTGCGAGGCCTGCCGACGATTGCTCCTCAAGCAGAAGGAAACGCCCCGCCCGTCATTTGCTGGGCGAAGGAGCAGGAAGGGATGTCTGGGGATACTCGAGCAGCAACTGTGAACTTTGGTTATAAGGGCGCGGTCGAGAGCGCTGGCACGCGCGCTATGTTGGCAGAAATCTCCCAGCGCACTGCTCGTATACCTTCTACGCGCTGTGAGCGCTGTGATCTCAGTGCTTCGCGCTCGGACCACTCATACGACAATCTGATCGAAAACCGCGTCTCTCCCGGGAGCGGCCCTATTGCCATACACCAGCGTTTTGTAGAGTTAAGTGAGATCGGAGCAAGTAAGCTGCTGGCCCTCGTTCATGTAACATTACGGCGTGTATTTATCGCTCCCCCCCCCCCCCCCGCGCCACGCCGCCGCCGGTCCGATGAACCCCGCGCCGTTCGCGCGCCGCCGCCGGAGGTGGAAATACCGGCGCCCCGCCGCCGGTGATTTTGGGTCCGGCGCACATGTCTAACTGCAATGCAGGCTTACTTATTAATCTTTCAAACTTTTATGCTTATGTTTTAATCCTTTTCTGGTTTAAACCTCCTTGTGCATACCACGTAAGAGGCAGAAAGCTTGTATTGCCTTCGATCACTGAGGCAGTGCGAAAGCTTTCGGGGAGGAAAATCGGTACAATCGACGCCGAAGAAAACGAACATGGATTTCGCCTTCGATCGAGTCGTTTAAGGCGAATGCACAAGCGGCCTTTTGACTGTTGCTTCACAGCGAAGCTGTCTATGCGAACCATGTGCCGGTGTAGTCGGCGATTTCTAAAAAAGGTCCCGTGACCAGTGGGAAAGGAGTAGTATCGTGAAAGGGGGAAAGGGAAGGCGGTTGCAGGATTGACGGAGGAAAAGGGGTGAAACTGAAAAAGGCCTGAAATAAAGAAATACATACAACAAATAATATCAGACTTTGGTAATTCAAACGAGAGAACGTTAGGAAATTCCGGCATCGGCAGCGCAACGAATGCAAAGAATAGGAATCGAAGCCAGGCATTCTGCGTTGCAGTCAAGTATTCTACCAGAGCCACCCCAGGTCTTGAAACTGCTATGAAAAAAGATCCTTTGCAATATAGTAGTAGTACTAGAAAACTAAGATCTTGTGCGGCGTGATATCGGTGAAAACGTCAATTGTGATTACAGTGATGGCTATCTAATTTTATAACAGGGTAATAAACATTGCATATGTACTCTTATGATACAGTCATGTCGGGTTAACGACAGTTGTGGTTCCAGTGTTCGCTCGGCTTTTATTACGCTAACAAACATTACATATATATTCCTATGACTCAGTAAGCCATATTCAAGCGTTGATCGACACCAGAGAAATACACTTAAGAATGTTAAATGTGAGTAATAGCTAGGCGGGTTTTCGAGCCAGCTGTGCGAGCGGGCGAGCGGATAGGGCAGCGGAGCATAGCACGAAAGGAAGTGTGACAGCAGAGCGTCTCCCGTCTTGTTTCAGCGGAGTAAAACCCCTGCATAAAATAAACTTTAAAGCGGTGCGCATTGATGCGCCACCTGTTGAACAAAGTTGAAGTGAATGGCGATCTAGCAGATGCTTTGCTTCGAAACCTGCCGAATAAAATTGAAGTTACTGCGCTAAAGAATATTGCAAACGGCGTTTTCATTTGATTTTATTAGGGTGCCGCCGACGACATGTCACCGGCGTTTGTGTTGGGGGCTGCCATATTGGAAAACGCTCGTCGGCTGCGCACGCTTCGTTGAGGAGACGAAATGAGCGGGCGATCGGCTCGCTCCGTAAAGACGCCAGCTTTCGAGTGTACCGCGCATGCACACTTCGCCTCTCTACTCGGCCACTGGGCGCGCTGGCTCGAAAACCCGCTCAGCTATTACTGTCTATTCACATCATCGCACCGTAGCATGCACTTCGTTTCGATAAAATTGACGTTTAACGCTTACATGCACAGTGTCGTACATATAGGGCGCTTCATTGATGCACTCTAACATCGCTATTTCTTTAGCTGATGACTAGAACCACATACAGCACTTCAAGCAGGCCTTGTTCTCAACGTGTGCGAGCCTAGACATTGCTTGCTTTTCATGCTGCCACGTGCCGACCGCTTTCTCTGGGCAAACGCATGCTTTGTGTAAAAGACGTCTTGGAAAGACAGACCAGCTTTACATCGAGGCGGAAACGGCAACGTCGACAACGCATCGCTGTATCGCAGTGCGAAAAGCCAGAGCTCTTGAGACTACATCGACGATAGAAAGCAGCGGTGGAAACTTGTGCTAATATACGTCACGTGACAACACGCAAATAATCTCTCACATAACCAGGCGAAGAGGGGGATGAGGGGGTTTCGAGGGTTCAAACCACCGAAATGTTTCAATTTTGCATGTGTGTATGTGCACGCACTCTCGCAAACACACGCACGAGCACACATAAAGGGTGTCTGAAAGTCGCCCCCCCCCAAAAAAAAAGAAGTAATAAACATAAACTCTGGCTACGCCCCTGCATTCACTGTTGACAAGCACATGCTCCCTGACCAGATTCCAGTTCTGCACACTGCTGTAGGTCGCGACGTTTACCGGAGGAAAAGAAAAGGGTCACTTCACTGTGTATTCGCCTAAAACAACTCGACGGCTAAAGCCATCTTCTTCACTTTATTCTTAGTGGCTGGTACTTATCTGCACTCCTCCCCGCCCCCGATTCCTATACCTAACGTGACTTTGCGGTGCCTACGCAATCGCCCCCTTCCTCCTTGGCCAAGCGACGATGATATGGGGTGATGTCACGTTATGTTATGTCACAATGACGTCATAGGATTTGAAGTTATAGGTTAGATAGATAGATAGATAGATAGATAGATAGATAGATAGATAGATAGATAGATAGATAGATAGATAGATAGATAGATAGATAGATAGATAGATAGATAGATAGATAGATAGATAGATAGATAGATAGATTATTTCGTCATGAAAACGTAGTAACAAAAAGTAATAAAAGCTCCCATGAAAATACAAGTAAAATGTGGTTCGTCAGGAATGCTCAAGGTTATGTCGCCTGGTAAACTTCAGAAGGTAGCGTAGTTAGCGCTCGGAAACTGAGTGCGAGTTTCGGTCTCAAGAAACATGCGCGCTCGTCGCGGTTTCTGGGCGTGCTTAAATTCTGGTGGAAGGAAGTATGGTTGATGCGGACGTTAACATTTTTTGCCTTTTCGCATGTTTTTACAAATACCTAAGCTGGATTGAACTGTAAGGAACTTTCGTTTTCTTTATTCTTAAATATCTTATTTGCGAATTTAAAATTGGGCAAAGCGTGGGAAGTGGCTCCCTTGCCACTCGCTCAGCGATATCACAAGTAGGATCGCGCACGGTTATCTCGCTCGATTGCCGTGCCACGTGCCACGTATGAATACGAGAAAGATAAGGCATTTGATGCGGCGGGCATCGAACGGAAGCCACAGTAAACCACCTCGAGCAGGTCAACCAAGTATGGGAATAAGGTTGCTAAATCGGAGCATCACACGTTTCGCGCGGCTCTCTGGTGTTTCAACCCCGCTATTTCCAGTTCCGCGAAGGTTTTCAGGCGACCTACTGACAAAGGATGAGCACAAGTGTTACGGTGTATTATTTGTGCAGGTATTCGTTCTGCATGACTACATGAGTAAACGCAGTTCTATTTATTTATTTTATTTATTTATTGATACCTCAAGGGTCCCACGGGACATTACATGAGGGGTGGGCATCAAAAGTAAGAACAAAAGATAGAAAAAAAGGAAAAATACAATAATTAACAAAAAACAACAATAGGAAAATGCAATATACAAAAGACGGCAATGATGACAATTTGAAAGGAAGAAAAAAAAGATCTATTTACAAAGTTAAGTCTAAAAACATCAGTTCCGTATATTAGACTAGGAGTTCGGTAGCAGACCGGAAGCACGCTGCGTCACGGACGAGTGCGACATCTCCCGGAAGGCCATTCCAGTCTCGGGCAGTTCGGACGAAGAATGAGTGATGGAACGTAGTGGTGCGGGTTCGGGGTGGAATTACTGCGTTCATGTGGCCAGTTCGAGATGTACGATGAGTCTGTTGAATCAACTGGCTGTCACGAGGTATGGTGTGAAAGAATCTGTGATAGAGGCATAGGCGTGAGATGCGACGACGAGAGGCAAGAGGTACTAGCTCCAGTTTAGACGTTAGAGACGAAACGCTTGTGCGATAGGAGTACTCAGAAAGAATAAATCTAGCAGAACGGTTTTGAACAGATTCGAGGGCTTTAGTGAGGTTGGATTGATGGGGGTCAAAGATAGCACAGGCATATTCAAGTTTCGGTCGCACGAGAGTTTTGTAGGCAAGTAATCTTACGTGTGACTGTGCCATGAAAAGATTACGGCGAAGATAACCAAGCATTTTGTTAGCTGAGTTGATAATGTGGGTTACATGATCCGCCCAAGACAAATCATGAGACAGGTGAAGACCTAGGTACTTGAAGGAATGCACATTAGATATAATGCAGTTATTAATCTTGTACACGGAGGGTGCGTAGTTAGGTCGACGATGGAATGAAATGTTCACGGTCTTACTGGTGTTCAATGACATGAGCCATGTAGCACACCAGTCTTGAATACGAAAGAGGTCTTCCTGAAGAGAACAGACGTCGGAGAGGTTATTGATAGGGCGATACACGACGCAATCATCTGCAAGAAGACGTATTACAGAGGTTACAGCAGATGGCAGATCATTGATGTAGATTAGGAAGAGGAGCGGTCCAAGAACAGTGCCTTGGGGTACGCGATAGAACGGGCGAAGTGGATGATGTGAAGGTGTTAGCATACACGAACTGCTTCCGGTTGGATAAGAAACACTCGATCCAGTTGCGAACAAGCGGATGAATGTTTAGGCGCGATAATTTTAACAAAAGACGAGAATGAGGAACCTTATCGAAGGCTTTTTCCAAATCTAAGAATAGAGCGTCGGTTGGAATATTACAGTCTAAGTTTAAATGAATGTCATGAGTGAATAGAGCAAGTTGGGATTCGCATGAGTGACCTTTCCTGAAACCATGTTGATTGGGATGAAAGAAGTTCACCGAGTTTAGGAAATGAGCAACATGAGAGTAGATGACGTGTTCGATGATCTTGGAGCATATGCTGGTGAGTGAAAAGGGACGGTAGTTACCTGGGGAAGACCGGTCACCTTTTTTGAAGACTGGAATGACCTTCCCTATTTTCCAGTCGTTTGGCACTGTACCTGTGTGAAGTGAGTGCTGAAAAATGATACAGAGAATCGAACTGCACACATACTTTGTATTTTTTAGCACTTTCGCGTTGATTCCGTCTATACCACAGGACGATGAGCACTTCAGGGAGTCTATGATCTTAACAATGCCTTCTGCCCTGAATTCAATACCCTCCATTGGAGGAAAATTGAAATACGGGAAATGTGGTAATGCATCTGTACATTCTTTTGTGAACACTGAACAAAACGCTAGATTCAAGGCATCGGGAACATCGGAATCGGCAATGGTTGCACCCGTGTTATCACATAATGAAATGGAACTTTTATTATCAGGCTTAATCGCTTTCCAAAAACGTCGCGGGTTAGACTGCAACATATTTGGTATTTTAGTGGAATAGAAGTCACGCTTTGCGCGGGTTTTTAATGAGTTGTACTCTTTAGCGGCTTCATTATGTTTTTGCCAGGCCGAAGGAGAACCAGTTCGTTTAGCTTCTCGAAATAATCGCTTTTTCTTATTATTTAAGCGCTTTAAAGACTTGTTAAACCAAGGAGAACGTGCTTTTTCATTTATAGTGATAGTCGGGATGTAAAGATTCATTAAACGCAGCATTTCAGCTTTGAACAGTATCAAAATGCTCTCAGTTGATTGCTGCCGATACGTAAGGGCAAGTTTCTCGTGAAAAACAGAAAGTTCACGGTTAATGCTGGAATAGTCGGCCTTGTCGTACAGCGTAAGTACTTTTTTAGATTTCTTGCTTTTTAAGATGTTGCAGGGAAAGGTTGCATGGATGACGTTGTGGTCGCTAAAACCACTGATATACGTAAGGGGGGGGGGGCACGTTATCGGGGTGTGACGTGAGAAGGAGATCCAGGATGGTTGACGAGTGTTGGGTTATTCGGGTAGGTTTAGTGACCAGCTGCGAGAGGCCAAAAAGCAAACACGTGCTTACAAATTCGCTAGCCATGTTATTTTGAGCAAGACATGACGCAACATTACTCCAATCTATTGTAGGAAAATTGAAATCCCCGAATAATAAGATGGGGGTGTTGGAATACGTCGTTGTTAGTTCTAACAATGCTTCATGAAAAGACGAAAGAAAGGAGCTATCAGCGCTTGGTGGACGATAGCAACAGCCGATTAACATGCGCGGTGAAGTGGCGTGGCAGCACGTCCAAACCATTTCCAAAGAAGTTTTCACATTTACAGCAGAGCACTTGAGCAAACGATGTGTGGCAATGGCCACACCGCCCCCACGGTTATCATCAAAGCGGTCTTTGCGAAAGATATCAAAATCTGGTAGATCGGGAAGAATTTCGGAATCAAGTACGTTAGAGGTTAGCCACGTTTCCGTCAATAGTACGACGTTGCTAGAAGATGATGAGATCAAGGTGCATAACGGATCCCGTTTAGGTATCAGGCTGCGAATGTTAGTGTAGAGCAGCGAAAGATCATGCTTGACACTCTGATTCAGCCTTGGTGGCTTTTGCGCTCGTTGCTCAAGTTGCTAGGCTAGGCGTTCGACAACCAACTGCTTAGCCTGATCATAAACGTATGTTTTACGGCCACAGATGAGCTTGTCATAACGGAGCTTATACGAGGAGTGCTGCGCTTTTCCAAATTCGATAAGGCGTCTTCTGGCTGAGCGAATTTCCGGGGGGAAGTCTTCACTGATGCCGTAGTCAGTGCCTTTCAGCTTACCGCTAGACGAAAGGAGAGCTTCCTTATCTTTGAAGTGTGCAAATTTCACTATTATTGGTCGCCGTTTACCCTCTCGATAAGTTCCGAGTCTGTGGGCACGTTCTATGTCACGACTTTGGATAGTCATGCCCAGGCTTTTGTGACAGAGCTCAGTGATTAATTCCTCACTATCACGCCACGTCTCGTTTTGTACATCACTAAGACCGTAAAAAATCAGGTTACACCTTCGGGATCTGCTTTCCATGTCGCTAATCCGGTCAGATAGCCTAGTTACTTGAGCAGCGCTGTTATTGGCAACACTTTCAATGTTGTCAATTTGAGACTTTACATTTGGAAGCGACAGTAAGTCAGATTCTATCTTGGTCAACCGCGAGCTCAGGTCACTGAACGTTTTTTCATGATCAGCAAGGGTTGATCTGATTGAACTTAACTGCTCAAGCATGGCCGACTGCCCAGCTTGTAACGTCTTCAGTACATCAAGCATATCAGCAGACATAGCACTGAGTTCATTCCTAGGTCCAGGATTAGTCTCAACATCACCTGCTAATAACAACAATTTCAATAGCATGTTCGCACAGTCAAGAACTACACAGATGGTGCGCCGTGGGCTCGGCAGAACAAGTAATGATCGGTAACCAGCCCGCTTAGCGTAAATGCAGTGGTAATTCGTTACCTGTGTAGCGAAGAAGACAAGCGGGTTAGGACGACCCATCGCTGGTGTGCCGCCGAGCCCACTAAGCGCGGCGAGTGTCTGCCTGGGGTTTATATTGGTGCTCCTAGGAACGGTGGCGCTGTCAGAAGATAGCGTGCCCGGAATCCAAGCAGCCAGTTGATGACCACGAGGCCACCGAAGTGATAGCGTCGGCTGCGATGCGCACTCCAGTGCACAGTAGAGGCCGGGCTGGCGCAGCCAGTCGTGGCGAGATGACGCGTTCACAGGCACCCCGGTAGCCTGGTCTAAGTTCTGCATTAGCATCCAGGGCAGGATCCAGGGCAGCAAAAGGAACTGTGTAGCGAAGAAGACAAGCGGGTTAGGACGTCCCATCGCTGGTGTGCCGCCGAGCCCACTAAGCGCGGCGAGCGTCTGCCTGGGGTTTATATAGTTCTCAGCAAGACTGACATAAGCACAGTGTCACTAGATTAATTCGTCATGGCGAAAGCCGACCTGCAGCCGGCGCGGAGGTTCTAATGAAAGGCTTCAGTGCGTCCATAGAGTTTATATACTAACTCTAGAGGAAAAGCTCCCCATAGGGTCCATGCATTGAAACCTATAACCCCATGAATTCTGCCATGACAGAACAAAACGAGCGTTGCCAGACCCTGAGACGCTCGCTATATTTGACGGTAGTAATCAGTTTTAATCTACCAACCTAAGCCAGGCACGCGTTGTTGGCGCTATGACAGGGATCATCTGCTGTGTTTTGATGTGCGAAGCCTTGTTTTCGTGCTGTGTTGTCTGTGCAGCTGGCCCGATTGATAACAGGTAAAATTTCCACTCGCTTGCGCATGTTTTTTTTACTAGGCACGCCCTACCAATAATGCAAAACGAAGAAAGTTTCTCAGTTCGCTGGCACAAGGGTCGCTCAACAGATTCGCAGCTCGAAGCAAAGTGCATAGGCCGTGCTCGCGCGGTGCTTCGACTTGCAATGACGATACACCTGTATCCACGTCTTGTCCACGTTTTTCTCAGCTCATTATTGCAGCATGCAGCAGCGAATGTGAGTGAGACGTCACCTGGAAGCTTCAATCGAAACTAAACATACACGGCACACGAAGATTTATCGCCGTTAAAAAGACTAGAAAAAAGGACGGTTGCGCCTAGTTGGTACATAACTTTCAGTGCTTGTCTCATTTCTTTTTTTGCCGTCCGTCCTGGTTTGCACTGAAGTTTTCAACTTGAAAGAAAAAAAGGGCTGTCACATGAAGTCGAGTGGTACGTGGCGAAAGGAAACGCACACAGCGGGACAGTATGACAACTACGAGATACATGACGTAAACGAAGTTTCAGGGGCTTTAACACGACGTGCAAATCGGCGCAATCGGCCGCGAGCGCACATTCAGGTGTTGGTGTTGATATGGTGGCACCATCTAGTAAACCAGCCTGCAAACGCTTCTTTCCGCGCACAGTAAATTGTATAAATAGCCGTCGTATTCTTTCGTAAATGTATACAAAATAAACACAAAGCAATATCTGCGCCTTTTAATTGAGCAAATGCTTCTTTAGGATTGATATGTGATGGCAAGAATGAAACGTTCCAAGATGTCAGCGTTCTTGTGGTTAGCAAGTCTCGCGGCCCAGCTTTTCCTCTAGAGTCAATATATTAACTTTATTAGTGCACCCGCCGTGGTGGTGTAGCTGTTACGGTGCTCGGCTGCTGACCCGTAGGACGTGGGTTCCATGCCGGCCGCGGCGTTGGCACGTTTATGGAGGCGGAATGCTATAGGTCCGTGTACTGTGCGATGTCAGTGCTCGTTAAACAACCCCAGCTAGACGAAATTTCCGGAGCACTCCACTACGGCGTGTCGCATAATCACATTGTGGATTTGGCACGTATATTATATTATTATTATATGGCTTCAGTGCGTGGTGGTTCGGCTGCGCAATGTGTTGATATCTTGCTTTTGGCATGTAGTTCAAATGATGTGAAACAATTATAGGCTCCTTCGTGTTCATAGAGATGCGTGCAGCCAGCTTGACACTTTGTGGGTCTTTATTTCTAATACCGTCACTGAAATACATGCGATCTACTCAACGTTTTGAGAAATCGTTTGACAAGGAATATCACTGGAGGCAACGTTTTGACAACTGCACTAATAAGTTTCACTCAGTTGGTTCAGATATTCCGGAATCAATTTTAACACGAAAGTGTTTTTTGCCGGGGTCCACCAAGTACATCCGCCACGGATATGACGTTGATAAAATGGACGCCAACGGGTGAGAAAGAAAAAACCAAGAAAAAGATACCCCGCTCGAAATCGAACCCACAACGTTGCGGCCGCGACGGCAAGCGCCCGACGCCCTACCAACTAAGGTAACTCGGGAGATGTTAAACACGGCGCGAACGCGCCTTATATCTTTCACACATTCTCTTTCGCGGCTGGCGCAGTGGGGCGATGCCGCCGTCTGTGAGATGTGAAAAGAAGTAATGCTTCACGATCGACACTTACTAGCGCTTACTCCGAGATTGCACGTGATATCGGATGTCATGGTTAAAGCGTCTCGATACCAGAGAGGTAGACTGGCCGCGCTGGCGTCGCCGAGGCACCCTTGACGCAGTTCGTTCTTTGCTGAAATACGTCTTACTGAAATACGTTCTTTGCCTTTGGCTTCGTGTTAGCGTGCGTCGGCTCTTCGGAGTAGTGCAGCGTCCACGTGCACCAACGGGATTTCTCCGCCGCCGACTGCTTCGATCGCGAGAGCACCGGCTAACAAAACTGCTGTAATATGCGTTGCAGAAAGGAAGCGATTTCGACGGGCGAATGTCGTGCCTTGGTGGAGCGAGAGCAGAGCCTGCGAGACAGAGGCCAGCGGGACGCACGCGTTTGCGGCTCAGGCTACGAACCTCTACCTCCCGTGTTGCTGAAGCGCAGTGTGTGTTAGTGTATGCATGAGCACAGGCGTCGGCTACCCATTACTAGAAAACGCACACCGTGCCGTTTCTCTCCTTAATTGACGACGCTTTGAAGAAGTGCATACCGCGTACCAGTGTTGATTATGAGCTTGTTGATATCATCCTTACGCGGGATTCACGATTCGCTGTGTCCAAATATATGTTCACACCGTCAGCTACCACAACGGTTTAGTCATGATCATGGGCGTTAGTCGTCGCGATAGAGACATGCTGTCAACATGGGTGCATCCACGTCAAACGGTGATACAGCTGCCAAACACGAATAGACATTCTACAAGCTCTCATATATCACTACACAATAAGCACTACTTCTGTGAAGACACGTTTCACTTTCGTGTTATACCGATTCCTATGACGGAGGGATCAGCCATGCTTTTTTTTTTTTTTGCTCATCATGTACAGCCCCGTCCACGTCTGTGTAGAGCACGCGAGCAGCGGGCCTTGCTCTGGGGAGCGACACCTCGCGGTGGTTACGGGGTCTGACGTGGTTTGCCCAGGAGCGTGCGCGTCCAAATGTGCATGCAGGCCTGTTATGGACGAGTGCAATCGTTGAAAAAGTGCCCTTGTTTAACTGAATTTGCAGCCGGCCTCAGGGCACTTGCGGCATCTCGATGCCACAGAACGACGCGTTTGGGCTCATAACACGCGCCCGGCTCTTTCAGAACAAACGATGCCCGCTTTGCCACTGTTCCGAAACACGCGACCGCACGAAAAAGTGATAACATCGTGCAATGCGCGCAGCCGGCAAACGAAAGCGCTTACTATCATATTTTATATTTTAAAGCAATGTGCGCCTATCTGTATGTCGATTAGGACGCGCATGCTTCTGGGCACACTACGTCAGAGCCCCTAACCGTCGGAAGGTGTTGCCTAGCAGAGCAAAGCCGGCTGCTCGCGTGCTCTACACAGGATACCTGTGTACATATTTTACTTGCGAATTCAAGATGCTTTTGCACATTGGCACTTTCACACTACGTGCATGCTTTTTTTTTCATTACGAAACACATGAACAACAGCAAAACATTTCAATATTACTTGCGTTGATCGAGTTTTGTCGCATTGAGAAGTCGAACAGTTTTGGTTCGTCCAGTTCACAACACAGGGACAAAATTAAATAGTTCCCGAAATTTACCAAATGCCGCGTCGCCGGAGCGGATTTGCACGAGAGCACGAACACATCCCGCTTGCATGCGAAGTGGGGAAGAAGTTTCAAACTACCTTAGAATGTCTACTGCAAGTATGATTGTTAAGTGCCCACTTTACACCATAATTCTTCCTCTTGCGAATCAGCGAAGGGCCCACTACGCGTCCGTAAGGCAACACGCGAAGCTACGCAGCTATATACTAACTTTGTTGATGCTTGTGCAGCTGATGATGATTAAAATGTCTGAAAGCTTTGTAATGGGTGGGCCTTTAAAACACCAACTCGTTGCGCAGTTCACATGTTTTGACGCCTGACGCTAATGTACGCTTCTGCCACGCAATACTACATGCGTTTAGGAGACTCTTTCCACTACAGGACATTCATATAGTGTATTTTTTCTTTCCGAAGCAGTGTCAAGCAACAGCAACAGCGGGGCTCTGTAGTACAACACCTGCTTGCCACGCAGATGGCATGGGTTCAATTTTCACTCGAACCAAAGTTTTTTATTATTTATTTAATATGTATCTTTCTCAATTTTTCGGTCACGGACATGATGATTTTTCGCTCACAATTAAAGACGCCGACGCCGACACCAGAATTTCTGCGAACCGAGCTCTTTAACGCTCTCGCGTTAAAGAAACAGAAAAGACAGGAAGGGGCGCCAGCTGGCGTCTTATCCTGTATTCTCTAGTTGTTAAATACGAAGCATTTCTTGGCGAACCTCAGACACTTTGAGCGTTTCTATCTATCTATCTATCTATCTATCTATCTATCTATCTATCTATCTATCTATCTATCTATCTATCTATCTATCTATCTATCTATCTATCTATCTATCTATCTATCTATCTATCTATCCATCCGCCTACGCCTGGGCGCTCTCCTGGTCGTCTCCATAACTTGTAATATACCAAAATTGGCATAGCAGGGGATCAGTGTATGACGAACACGATTCACTGGTCAGCAAAATGAATAACGCAAAATACCTGGCGCGTACGAAACCCCTTTCTCTCAGTGACGTGTGGCACATAGCCGCATACAAGAGTTCATGTTATGCGGGTATGTGCCACAGGTGATACAAAATCTAACCACCACAGTAACCGCGAACACACACATTGACCCACAAGGAAAGTGATAATAAAAGTCGGCAGATCCCACGTACCGTGGGAAGCGATGTTATGCAAAGCATGCGAAGGAAGGTGAATGTGTCGCAAATTTTCACATTGGGCGAAACTTTACGGAAAGACGCTAGAGAAATGGGCAAATGGTATACGCACACACATATTTTGAAGAGTCGCACATGTATTATATAACCAGTTCTTTACAGTTGCTTAACGATGCCAACATGAACATAGGTGTTACTGACACCAAACACAGTAAGCTGATATGCTGTGCTTATATTCTTCAATACTGGATAGCGCGAATTCGGATCGGAAAATAAAGGAACACAGATGCACAGCACATGCGCTAGTCGCACTAAGCTTTATTCAGAAAAGTTTCCTACTATATACACCGCCGTGTGACACGCGCAGGCGCACTGCACGTACGTTACAGTCACAGCTACAGTAGTTCGAGCTGCGTTACAGTTGTTATGCTTATGGTTATCTGTTATGACGGAGAACGCAGGCATGTTTCACGAACCCGTGTGCATAGTGGAAGGGTTTCTTGGCAGTGCTGGAATAAGGTCATCATCACCGTGATCAGTGAGCACAAGCAGCTGGACAGGACTTGTTATCGGATTCGTTCGTGATCGCGGCTGCGAACAGTCTAAGTGTACTGAAGTGCGAGGTATAGTAGAGCTGGTAGAAACCGCGGATGGCTTTTACGAAGAAATGATCTGTGATGCCTTCTGTCCTGGACGTGGCACCGATGCCTTGTGATGCCCTGTCCACATGCAAGCCGTCTTTCATGCCGTCTAAGAACCAGGCGTTGTTGTGTTTTGATAAATCAATGCTGAAGTCACCGGTAATCATGATGAACATGGTCATCTCGGCAGAACTATTGTAGGAAGCATTGACACCGGTTTTTGCGTAATCCACGTCGTCGAAGTTGTGGACCACGTGGATGAGTGGATGGTAGCCCAGCGTCTTCCAGGGGTGCCCTGTCTTCAGCTCCCTAACTTTCCTTGCATCGGCCGCTGTGGTGTAGTGGTTACGGCACTCGGCTGCTGACCCGAAGGTCACAGGTTCGATCCCGGCCGCGGCGGTCGCATTTTAATTGAGGCGAAATGCTACAGACCCTTGTACTGTGCGATGTAAGTGCAGGTTAAGGAATACCAGCTGCTTAAAATTTCCGGAGCGCTTCACTATGACGTCTCTCATAATCATATCGTGGTTTTGGTGTGTAAAACCCTAACAATTACTATGACTTTCCTTCCGTGCCGATGTATATGTTCGCGTTAACTGCGTTGACTGAGACTCTGTTATCACCTGTGGCACATACCCGCATAACATGAACTCTGGTATGCGTGTATTCCACACGTCACTGAGGGAAAGGGTTCATGATGTACGAGACAGATATTTTGTGTTATTCATGTCATCAACGGTGAATCGCGTTCGTCATACACTCATCCTATGCTACGCAAATTTTGGTATATTGCAGTCTATGGAGACGACCGGGAAAGCGCCCAGACGTAGGCGGCTAGATAGATAGATAGATAGATACGTAGATAGAAGCGCCCGAAGTGCCTGAGGCTGGCTAATAAATGCTTCGCATTTAATAATAATGGTTGGGGTTTTATGTCCCAAAACCAAGATATGATTATGAGAGACGCCGTAACGAAGGGCTCCGGAATTTCCACCATCTGGTATTCTTTAAAGGGGTCATGAAGCACCCCTTGGGCTTGTTGAAAAAACACATCCTGCGGAAAGCTGACACGGCTATGAACTGCTCAGCCAAATATTGCAGTAGTGCGCGCCGCGTAAAGGCTACAAGCGGAACGCGAAGTTGCTGTTTTCTCAGGCGCCCTCTTTTCGAACAGAGGCCGGTTCTCACTCTCGTCGGTGGGCGGGGCGTCTGCCGATTGACAGTCGCGATCTGCATCGCCGCGTCGCAAAAGACATAGCATCCTCATTGGCCGATAGCCGACGTAAATCGAGAGCGACGTTTGGATCAGATGCGCTTCTTGCCACGGGGTGCCGCCACTTGCCGGCGCCGCACTCCTCAGTACACGATAGCCACGCTCGCGCACGCGAATCACAGCGGGAGAGCGATCGCGTTTCATGACGCTCGCTGACGTAACTTCTTACCCCCGTGCCATCCCTCCCTGTCTAGCTTCCAGTGCGCTCGTCGGCACGAGAAAAGAGAGAAAGCGCTGCGAGCGTGCGCAAAACCCCCGTAGCTCCACTAATTCTTGACGGATTCGAGAAATTTTTGCGGCAATCGATTCAGGAGGCAGTAAACTCTGATACTGAGGTCATTGGATTATTACTTGGAAAAGTGGTTCATGACCCCTTTAACGTGCACCGAGATCGCGCAGCACTCGGTCATCTAGCATTTTGCCTCCATCGAAATGCGACCGCCACGGCCGGGATCGAACTCGCAACCTTCGGGTCAGCAGCCGAGCACCGTAACTGCTACACCACCGCGACGCATGCACGGAAAGTGAGGAAGCTGAAGACAGAACACCCCTGGAAGTCGCTCAACTGCCATGCACTCGTTCACGTGGTCCGCAACGTGGACCACGTCGACTACGCAAAAACCGGGGTCAATGCTTCCTACAATAAATTTGCCGAGAGCACTAGGCTTCTCATCATTACCGGTGACTTCAACATTGATTTATCAAAACCCAACAACTCCTGGTCTTTATACTGCGTGCAGGACGGCTTGAATGTGGACAGCGCATCAAAAGACCTCGCTGCCACGTCTAGGATAGTGGGTATCATAGATCATTTCATCGTAAGAGGCATCCAGAATTTCCACCAGCTGTGCTATACCACGCACTTCACTATACTTATATCCCTCGTAACCGTGATCGCGAACGGATCCAATTAACCAGTCCGGTCCAGCTGCTGGTGCTCACTGATCGCGGTGATGATGACCTTGTTCAAGAACTGTCAAGAACCCCTTCTATACATACACTACGGGTTCGTGAAACGTGCGTAAGTTCTCCGTCATAACGGACAAGTATAAGCATAACAACTGTAACGCAACTGTAATAACTGCAACTGTGAGTGTAACATACGTGCAGTGCGCCTGCGCGTGCCACTCTGCTGTGTGTATATCCAGGGCAACTTTCCTGAATGAAGCTTAGTCGCGAGTAAGGCCTGTCCTGTGCATTTGTGTTTCTTCTTTGTACTGTTCGGATTCGCGCCATGCAGTATTGAAGACTATAAGCACTACATATCAGCTAACCGCATCTGGTTTTGGTAACATCCATGTTTCTGTTCGCATCGTTAGGCAACTGTAAACAGCTGGTTATATGATACATACGCGACTATTCAGCAGATGAGTGTGTGTATACCATTTACACATTTCTCTAGTGTTATTTTACTTTTCGCTCAATATGAAAAATTACACCACAGTCACCATCCCGCGCATGCTTCGCATAACATTGATTCCCACGGTACGTGGGATCTGCCGAATTTTTTCCCCCTGTTTCGTTAAGATGATTATTTGATTTTAATTGGCAAGTCGCGCACTGTACAAAGAAGAGAACACATTCTGAACTTGTTTTTTTTAAAAAAAGGATGAAACAAGAATACACTTGCGAATTGCTTTGCTCTGATGATTTGCAGTTTCTGGATACATGTTTAAGTTTCACTGAGGAGCATGTTGGCTGGCAGTATAGACCGCGGTGAGCGAAACGGATGTTTAATTTGACGTCGGCGCACTGGAATATTTTTAAATGATGAATTGTGATGTCACGCTTATGCGCGGCATTGAAAAAAAAGAAAAAAAAAGAACTTGCCCACATAAGCTGAGCAGTACTCTCCAGCTGCAAGTAGATCGCCTCAAGGAGGCGTGGTATGTCGCGTATCATTACGTCGGTTGTCAAAAAAACGCATTTGCATTGCAAAGAATAATACGGACGTCCTCCACCCGCGCATAATGAAGAAACTACGACTATTGCATGTATTCCACGCACGCATAAGAAGTCGCATTGTCTGAAAAATGTAGGCAAACAATGTGGGTTGAGGTTTGTGCTTTCCACATCATGTAAGCTTAGTCGCATTTGTTGCATAGTGCAGAGAAGGTCGCAGGTATCTGCAGTCGGCAAAAAAGGTAATAAAGCCGGGGTAAGAGGCAAGTCAATTCTTTTGTCAATTGTTATGTAGGATTTGCTAACCGAATTCCTCTTTCTTGTGTTCATACGTACATCGGCCAGACTTGTCGACGTACAGTGAAACCTCGGTGATACGAGTCTCACGGGATCACCAAAAATATTCGTATCATCCGAAATTCGTATCACCAGAAAGCATCGAAAATTAGCATGCGACAAAAGAAAGCTGGCGTGCATTTTCATTTATTGTCTTTCAGGGCCGCAGCAACGTCAGGAAGCACCCTGAATGATTGTCAGTTAGGTTTTTAGATGTAGGCAATCATACCAGAACTCGTAAATATACGGCCCGTACGCGCGTGTTTAACAAATGAACCAGGTGCGTGTGACCCGCGACAGCAGTAGCCCCTTCGAAGTTTTAGTATGCTTTTTTGCATGACACTGGAGTACTTCCGCGAAAGTAACAAAAGAAGCGCTTTGACGCGACGAATTAATGCCAGAAAATTACAGAATCACAGTCCTGTGTTATGATTTCGTTATCGCGAATGTGTTGGGGACGTTTTTAGGAGATTTACGGCCGTGCCCGCACAAGTGCGACCTCAACGGTCGCTCATGTTGACGTTGTGAGGAGTCACTCCTTCGCCAAGGCCGTCCTCGCCTTCTTTCGGTCCTCGTCCACCTTTCACAGGATGTCTGATGCACGAGGCAGGCACGTGTAAACACAGTACAATGACAGCAACCCGCGTCGACACGTTAGAAAAAAAAAAGCATGGCGCTAATGTCCTCTGTAATCTAAACGCGAAGGCACACGCAGGCACATAAGAGCCTCAAAGATTCGCGCACACAATCTAGGAGGTCGTGATGCGTCTCTGAAGGTTTATTCTGACCATAAGAGAAGTGTTTTTCTTACACCGTGAATTTGACGATTTCGCGGTTCGGCGCGATGCCCACGCATGCGTTCCCGCGCTCGCACGTGCTTCTCGCGTCTTCCGCGACAGCGCAGTCAGCACCTCTTCGTACCTGGGCGGTAGCGTACGTCCGTATCAAACGTCGCTGGGTGAAAATCTGTTTACATTGCAGGCCAATGGGCCTTGGCCGGGACCAACGAAAAATTCGTATCACCCCGAAATTCGCATCAGCTGTGGTCGTATCACCGAGGTTTCGCTGTATATATATATATATATATATATATATATATATATATATATATATATATATATATATATATATACACCTTCGCACAGATACACACATACATAGAGGGTAGGGGATCCTCTTCCAGCAAAACCGGGCCCCCCTGCTGTATTGTCCACTGGAGCGATGCCGGTGCGTAATAAAGAAATAATCAATAAATAAAACAGTTGAATGTTCAATGACTGAAAGGGTCGTGGCAGCGCCAGTGCAAGTTGTCGAAGCGAATTGCACATAAACCTTTTAGTCACCGCCACTTTAGCCGAGCACATCGCTTTGGCATGAACGTATCAGCAAGGTATTCAATGACCTCCCCAGTTAAACACCATGTGCGCTACGCGCTCTTATTTTGTTGAAGCAAGACGTCAAAGGAAGCCTTGGCGTTTACCTCAAACACGATGACAAGCACGGCGACTAGAGACACAAATGCGGTATTTACGGCAACACGAGAGTCTAAATTCACGAAGCCAATCCCAGATAACTTCGCCATACTTCCCTTTGAGTCACAGTTGCCATAGTTACATCAGACAGTGAAGAAAACTAACGGCGAAAGTTTCGTAAAAGCAAAATTACAAACGACCTTTTTAAATGTGATTACTGTCCCTGTTTTGTTTTGTGTAGCCTTAAAAAATTATTCCTTTATTTTAAATGTTACGTCAAATCTGGTATTCTTTGTTTTAATACAATAATATGTACTACGCAGAAACATCACCTTTGAGATGAACAGTACTACTTCGATAGATGCCGAGATGACCGTGATTTAAAGAACCGAATATTGTTAAGCTGGCACTGAACTCCATGCCTTCAAAATTTTTTTATCTAGCTGCCCTTCCTTTATTTCAATATGAACGCAGTTTTTCAACATAATGTCTAATATGCTTGAAAATTATCGCCATTGTTTACAAACTACTTCGTCTGTAGCTCGGATGCATGCAAAATATTAGCTATGCGGCCTCGTGGGCGGAGCGTATATTTATTCTTATGCCGTCACCGACTATAGCTTTGTCGTCGACTCTTAATGTCGCTTTATGTCAGTTTATGTCACTCAATTTACATTATATGGTGCAGCGCTCGGGTAACGTACGGTTACTCACCCATACAATACCCAGTGCTTCGCCCATTCGTCGTGATTCACTTAGTGGAAGTGCGTATTTTTTGCGTAAGACGCCGTTTAAAATCTTACAGATGTTCCGAAGGCAAGACTGAGGGCCCCTGTCCGATGGCCTCAGCACTACGACGCTGGTGCATGCCTCGTCAGACTGAATAAAACGCCTTGAAGTATATCACTAATGCAAGCATGCGAATCCAAGACGCTACACGCGTTTTCATAACACCGACAGAGTGTCGTGGAGCTACCGTCTATCTATTCGCACTGACTGCCACGATTGACACCGGTCAATTTCTGGCGCAATTTTATTGCTTCGGTCGCTTTATTAATTAATTATTTAACTTATTTTCTTTTTGATAAAGGGGACATATATTACAGGAAAAACAAAGGCCGATGGTTTCATAGTTTCGTATCGCTCCTACTGCATCACTTCTCGTCTTCAGCTTCGCAGCCCATCTTTCAACAACTCAAACACTTGCCCTAAGATTATTAAAATCAATATCTTAAAGGTTGTCTTGTAAAGATGTCGAAGTACCAAACTGCACCAGAAATTCTGATTAATGTCTGCCTTTGTAAGAAATTCACTCGAACAAGTTGAACCACGAAGGATTTTTTTTTAGTGTATCCAGCGTGCTGTATTGAATTCGCAATACAGACCGCGTTGCATGCGTCTGCATTGATGTGTGTTCCACATTTGTCTTCGTGCCTATGGCTTATAATGAATCTTTTCAATATATCAACATTTTATTAAATGTTTATCAACATTTTATTAACTCCGGCGCGTGTCGCTGACTCCTTTGAAATATGTTTAATTAACCACCTGCAGCGAACATGGTTATTCTAAACGCGAGTGAGGTCTGCCTCTTGCTGTGATCCGTAGCTCGGTGCAAGAAAAAAGGAAGAAAGGTTTTTTTTCTCGGGAAGCTGGTAAGACACTTTGCTAAAAAATGCAATCCTCCGCCGAAAGGTTTTTCGCGCATCATCGGCACTGCGTTTTAGACAAATATCAACGGCGTAGTATAGCAGGAAGCTGACGACTGAGTTGAGAAACTGTGGCTGTAAAACATGATAAGGATAAAGTTAAGCGCTTCTGACTGAGTGGCGCATTTGCGGTCGCTAAGTGGGTCTGTTCAGCAACAAACCTTCCGTAGGTCCATTATTAACTTCAGCTGCACGCAGCTGTCCGATAGTATAATGCATAGTACTGTAAGTCATTCGCGCTTTCTTCTAGGCACAGGCTTAGTTGTCGAGCACTGGCAGTGTAAGGAGAGTTCCATGAAGCCCTCGCATAGTACTGGATGTAGTACTGTTAAAGGTTAACCTCTTCTGAAATCAAGGCTTCGACGGACGCCCGTCTGGTCGGGAAGAATCAGTGAATAAAAAAAATTGGCCGCGTATCTGCGTGCTTCGCTGCAAATGTCGTCTAAAGACGATAGAAGAGGCGCTGCGTGAGATATGGACGCCATCTGGCAATACGTCGGGAAACACGAGTGCTGTGTTGCGGGCTGGTAGTCCCGGCGCAGCGGCAGGCGAAGACCGGCGGTGACCAACGCGACCGGTGGGGACGCTGGCCAGCCCGAACACGCTGTTTGGCGCGATGCGCCGAAGGAGAAGAAACGTCCGCACTCAACGAGTACTCTCCACAAACTCTCTTACTTACACGTCGCCTGGGTAAAACAGGAATGCCAGAGCGGCGCCCCCTGTCATTCGTACAATGCAATACTGAACCGAAACCGAAACACAACATGAGCTTGTGCAGAGGGCACGGAGGAAGACAAGTTTCAGCGCAGTCGCATTTTCAGCGCACCTTAAGAAACTAGGGTTGTAACATTGTAGGGCGAGTAGGGCCAGAAGGACCGTCACGACGAAAACCTGCCTCCTCAGTCGTATTCGCCTGGAACGTTGGTGTGGCTTCGCGTTCCCTCCTCCGCTCCTGGCCTTTCCACAAAGCTACTGCCTAAGTACGAAGGCCCCTACCGCGTCCTACGTCAAGCATCCCCAGTTAACTATATGATTGAGCCTGTTCAATCATCTACGGACCGCGGTCGTCGCGGCCGCGAGAGTGTTCACGTCGATCGACTGAAGCCGCATTATGACCCACCAGTTGTACCTGTTCCTTAGGTCGCCAGGATGGCTCCTTTTCCGCGGGGGAGTGATTTGTAACATGGTAGGGCGCAGACAAGAACGCCTGCGAAAGAAGAAGACGAAGACAGTTGTTGGCGCTCGCGCTTGCTCGGCTTGGACCGCTGATCGCTTCAGCTGTGTCAATCTTTTAATAAACGCGTTACTGTCTCAACGTTAAACGCATACCATCAAGATCTTTAAAATTGCGTATCTATGTATTTTCTGTTAAAGGAACACACCGCCTAATACTTACCTAGTGATGTTGCGCCTCAGATATGCGTAATGTTTGCTTTTTGATCAACAATGTACACAAGTATGGACCTAGTCAGCCGTTCACGATGGCTGGCCCTTGGGCAAGTGGTTCAACTTTGGCCGAGTGGCTGAATCGAGGGACGTGCCGACAAACAGAAAGACAGACAGAAGGACAGACAGAAAGACAGACCAAAATTTCTGCGTTTAAGTTCCCCAAGAAAGACTATCGTCTTTAAAAGACCACAAGAGAATAAAAACATAATGACGTTTCGGCACCCAGAACGGGAGCCTTGTTCACAATCTGTTCACAAGATTGTGAACAGGGCTCCCGTTCTGGGTGCCGAAACGTCATTAGATTTTTATTCGCAATGCCCATAGACTGTCGCGCCACCGAGCGGAATTCAGGGGCGTCCTTTCGAGGAGGGTTAGTAGACGACAAAATGGCGGCACTATGCAGTCGCTCCCTTGTTCGGCTGTGCTAGCCTCAGTGTTAACGCGTTGGCAAGAAAGGAACACTACGACTTTGCATGTTCCCTGCATCAGTGAACAAACCGGGCCCTCCGTGACACGAAAAATCTGATTCGTTCTTGCGAGATGCGAAGTTTTCGGGAAAATACGTGGCAACTCGCGCTTTCAATGCTCGCCCACAGCGTACACTATCAGCTTCGCGAGGCTTTCTGTAGCCACGTAGGTTACTTAAATGTTATCGTCTGACATATTCAGTTGAAGCTCACCCTGTTTTACTTGCATATAGCATTGGTCAGTGTTTCTTGTAGTGCATGAGTCCCATAACACTGTACGCGGGAGGTCGCGCGGGCTCGCGATGTGCTCTTGTATAACTGAGCGATCTAAAGTTGGCGATACATTAAAATAGGACCTCTATCCTTTGTCAGCAAAGCGCTCTTACGAATCGTGCGAGCGACGTTTCAATCATTCGAGGACGCGTCAGCTCGACGCCTTTCGTGGAGCGAACGCTTTCCACGCCGTCCTTCGCCAGTGTGTTGGGTTTGATAGCCACCGCTGCGCCGCTTATTTTTGTACGTTTCGTGATAGGTGGCAGCACACTGCAAGCGATTTGCTTGTTGACCGGTCTGCAAGCAAGATGTTCTCCGCACCCAGACGTCTCTCTAATTGTAAACGTGGTGACGCGGAGTGGTCGAAGTCGTTCGGCGGAGGAAATTCTTCAGATTGCTTTCAGCAGTGATGTTGAAAGAAACCATCTTGACGACGAGGATTTTTCACTGGACGTAGAAGACTGTGAAAGCACCGAGAGTGACAGCGACGATGAACCACCAGCTGATAACTCACGAGGAGCTAGTTGCACTTCACGTCCCCTCGTGCGTTAATGTTCTTTCACGCTCGTAAGTCACTTTGATTGTATTTAATGTATAATATCCTTGAGCGAGATCAAAATAAAAGCATAGTTCCTCTTGTGCATTGAATGTATCACGATTATTGTGGATATTATGGAGCGCCGCATGCCGCCAACACGCTCGAGCTCGACCAACGAAGAGCGAAATGGTTAGAGCGATGGAACGTGCAGTCACGGCCACAATCCACGCCTCTCGGCTAACTTCTTCGACGTTGCGAAAAGCATACGTGTACATTCTTTTCGATATTCATGTTTCGATTGTTCTGATCGAACCAGCAACATGCGAGTGAAGTGAATTGCACACGGCTAGAGTCTCAGCATGGCTGTGACACAAGCGCTACTGAATGGGATGTTAAATGCTTGTGTTCCGTTGAAGATGTAACTCCGCGTTCCCGACTGCGCAAGTAATGACGACGGCGTATTATGTTTGCAAACCATCACCACGTTAAACGTGCGGTCCCGTGCAGCAGCGATGGCGCTACTCGCTGGCGGCCTACTACTGCGGCAAATCCGTCAAGGCAGGCTCGGTACGTATACTACCTCGGAGTGCCGTTCAGCTCATACGTCAATTCTAGTTCATGCAGGTTTATGTAGCACGCACAGGATTTCGCAAAGCATCGTTATGCACGGTAACGGAGCTGAAATATAACCTTTCACTTCGCAGCAAATAATTAGGTGGCGAGTACTTAGCACTTTCCATGGTTTGCGAAAGTATTTTAGTCTCATATCCATTTCAGCGCAGCTCATGACTTCATCCGGTGAAAGTGGCACGGTCCGTACGTCCGCACGTCCTATCTGTTCCTATGCTAACAAACGGGTTGACCCTCCTCATGGCGCCATATTGAAAAGCACGGCGCGCCACCTATAGTTCGTGGGCATTGCGAATACTCTTGTGGTCGGCGTCTTCGTCTTTTTAGCGAATTAACCTCTTCAGTGCCAATACATTTCTACTCAACCCATGGAAACTTCGCAGATATCAGGAAAGGAGACGAGGCTTCAGCTGGATTTAGTGGGGTGGTATGTAGCAAAACAATCAAATGACCACTTTTGGGGCTGCTTCATTGGAATTCAGTAAAAGGAACGTCTGCGGGGCCCTCTGCGAATTCCTGATTGACACGATGAGATTACCTTGCTAATCCTTTGTTTATCAATTTATGGTTTCCCATCCCCTTTTCCCGAATACAAAATCTTATTTATTTCGTTATTTCCTTTTCTCGTATCACGAGAATCACCTTATTTTACTTGAAAAATGCCACCTTTCCCTTTCCCTGATTTTCTTTTTTAACCCAATGTTCCAATTGACTGTAACCGCCGGCTTCTTAGCCAATCCCCCGGTGTGGGTGTGAGCCAAATGCAAGGAACAAGCAAGCAAGCAAGCATCACGACAGCGGCTTTTCATGTATGTGATTATGTAGTACATATGACATGCATGCCGTGAGGTATCATTCACGTTCGTGGTGTACTCATGAAATGTCATGCCTTCTTTTGGAATGACAGAGTCAATGAAATGTGAGAGCAGCAAACGTGATCGGCTAGATAGATAGATAGATAGATAGATAGATAGATAGATAGATAGATAGATAGATAGATAGATAGATAGATAGATAGATAGATAGATAGATAGATAGATAGATAGATAGATAGATAGATAGATAGATAGATAGATAGATAGATAGATAGGCAGCAATTCTACAAAAGAATTGCTGCCATATGAGTCGGCGCATTCCAAAACTGTGAAAAGGGCTATAGTTAAACATTGCCTAAAGTCTGCACTTGCAAGGTCGTGCTCACACGTTATGCAGACGGGTTTTCAAAACCAATTGGATCGTTTGTCCTTGGCTGGTTTCCCTTACACGCTACTGATCGCCGTCGCCGAATCGCTCCTCCAGCAGTTCAAGAGTGAACACCACGGTTCTGGGGTCGAGCAAGAGCGGAGAACGATGAGACTGCATGAGGGCGTATCGTATATGCACCGGGTGACACACAACCTAAAAAAGGTTGCAGCAGACATGGCGTACCGATTGTTTTTTCTGCGCCGCGAGAGCTGTCTCCTCAGCTATGCCCACATATCCTATCTGATCGGAGCAAGAAAGGCGGTTGCGGCAAGGAGCCGCAACCGCCTTACAAAATATGCCACCGGTGTTGTTTATGAATTTCCGCTATCCTGCGGCAAGACGTATGTCGGCCAGACGGGAAGGTGCGTGAATGAGCGTTCGCGGGAACACGATAATAATAATATCTGGGGTTTAACGTCCCAAAACCACGATATGATTATGAGAGACGCCGTAGTAGAGGGCTCCGGAAATTTCGACCACCTGGTGTTCTTTAACGTGCACTTAAATCTAAGTACACGGGTCTCAAACATTTTCGCCTCCATCGAAAATGCAGCCGCCGCGGCCGGGATTCGATCCCGCGACCTTCGGGTCAGCAGTCGAGAGCCATAACCACTAGACCACCGTGGCGGGGCCGCGGGAACACGAGCTTTCACTGAAATGTGAAGATGGGGCACATTTGCCGACCCACTGCAACTCACATAAGTGTGAGCCGTGCTTCAACAAGATTCAGATTCTGGGCTGAAGCGGTGGCACCACGGCTCGAGAATTGTTGGAAGCATTTGATATAAAAGTACGAGGTTCCATGTGTATCAGTGATACGTCATTGTCTCTCTCGCAGGCAGAAAGGAATTTGATAGATCAGATTTTGTGATTGTGAAATCAGAGTTTGTGAAAAAAAAAGAGCATGACCTTATTTCGTTAGTGCTTGTCGGTGGGCTAGTTGGTTTGGAAGCATGGTGATGAAACAGCGCTAAGAGAGGAGGCCGGAAGGGCGCACACACGAGCGCTTTGTGCGCTCGTGTGTGTACCCTTCCGTCCTCTTCTGTTAGCGCTGTTTCAAATACCATGACCTTATTTTTATGCGCTCGCTGTGTACCTAGTTTGCTGCGCATGCCTGCCCCTATATATTTCGTTGCACCATTTTTTGAATAAACAGTCGAAAGTTTGCGCTCCCCTGGACCTGTTCCCTCGTCATTTCCTTGCACAAAAGCAGCCATACTTTTGTGGCTTGTACTTGAATATAATTCAATTCTTTCATTATTTTCACAGTGATGGTAGGCTTCGTAGGCGTACAGAAACATGAGATTTATGTAGGTAAGACTATCGAATAGATCCTTTTCATAATTGTAAGGCTAGCTTTCCTGCGATGCAGCTCGCCCAACTAATGGCGGCTAGTCAGTTCTGCGAACAGTGTGTTCAAGCGCAGTTTGCTTGCATTATGACACGGAAAAAGTAGCCACTGGCACAGCCGCTCGACACAAAATAAAGAAGAAAAAGAAAAGTGGTCGTGCGACAGCTTTCTTGATATAAACACGTATAATACACAAGCCCCAGCACGGTCTCCTCTCGACTTGAAGCACAACAGTCTTTGCCATTAGTTGGGCGAATGTGCAGCGCTGAGAAGCGCACTTGAGGACCCCGAAAAAATTCTATTAGCCACCTGCACCGGAAATGCTGCTGATGTCCACCTTCAGAGATAATTCCCATATATAAGTGTAACCACGCATAGCATCACGTTATGTTGTTTGTTATGGTTTTATTATGTATCGAGGCTGCTATATCGGATAAACGGCACGCTGCAGTTGTATGCATCTCTACTGATGTACGTGCCATTGTAATATGCGCGCCTATGGGTTAATCAATTTTTTTCAAATTTCCCTGCCTCTCCGAAGGAAAGCTTTCCGACCAGTTTTACAGTTTACTCACTCACTCTCACCCACTCACTCACTCACTTACTCACTCACTCACTCACTCGCTCGCTCACTCACTCACTCACTCACTCGCTCACTCACTCACTCACTCACTCACTCACTCACTCACTCACTCACTCACTCACTCACTCACTCACTCACTCACTCACTCACTCACTCACTCACTCACTCGCTCGCTCACTCACTCACTCACTCACTCACTCACTCACTCACTCACTCACTCACTCACTCACTCACTCACTCACTCACTCACTCACTCACTCACGTCAGAACTTCTATACGTTGGCGATGATCCTTATGAGTTTGTCTAACTACTCACCTGGACCGGACATTGTGATTCTCCATTCAGCGTCCTCCTCTAGCTGCAATCCGTAGCTCTGTGCAAAAAAAGGAAAAAATATTCACTTTCAGGGGAACCTAATAAGGCACATTGCTAAAAGACGCAATGTTTTGCCGAGAATGTTATTCTTTCGCAGTCGCTATTGCGGATTAGTGAAAATATAAACGGCGTGCTTCACGGCAAGCCGCATTATTGAGTTGAGAAACTATGGCGGTAGAAGGTAATAATGATTACGTATAGCAATTCTATCCAAGTGGCTCCAAGCGCAGTGCTGCTCATGTCGAGTCGCTGTTGTGACAGGTCGATTATTAACGACAGCGGCACACAGCTGTGCCATAGTAGAATATATGGTGCTACAAATCATTCAGTTGTTCTAAGCACAGGCTCACGTGATGGCTGCTCAGCAGCTAAGTGCTGCTGAACACTAAATGTATAACGACAGCAGCGCACAACTCTTGTGCAGCAGCAGAGTGCGTTGTACCAGTTAAAAGACTGGGCGTGTAAACACAGCCACAAGACAGAAGACACCACAAACGGCGACTAACAACTGGAAAGGTACACAGAGAGGAAAAAGAAAGTAGGCAGGAAAACATGTTCGCATGCCCAGGCAAGAGGCGATACCTCTCGGTTCAGCGCGCGCTCGGGTCTACGTAAGAGATAATTGTTCCTGCATGTGATTTGTTGTTTATGCAAGTTAATCGTTGGTTGGCTAACGCGTGCGCTGCCACTATTTTCGATATGCCATGCGCCAGTCATCAGGCGCCTTTCTTCATAGAGCACTGCACGGGCCCGGGCCGACCCGAAAGCCCGGGCCCGGCCGTCTGAAGCGTTTTCCGGCGGGCCCGGGCTGGGCTCGGGCTTGAAAGTGCGGGCCTGGGCCGGGCCCGTGCTTGAAGCCGCGGGCTCGGGCCGGACTCGGGCCCGCTTATTAAAAGGCCTAAGTCGGGCCTTCGAGCACACGCGAGCGTTATGCACTGCATGGTCTAAGGCATCCTGTGCCAAGCTGAAGTGACACGTGCAAAGAGGTGGCTCTTAGTAAAGCCTAGCAAAGAAAATAGAAAAACAGTTGAATTTCATTTTTTTTCCCGCAAAAACAAACATGGCTTGCGCGTGAGGAAAAGTGAAATCTACAAAAAAGCAATCTACAAGCAATTTCCCCGTTACCATTCGTGCGATTAGACTCGATACTATTACATTGTTATAACGGTACTCTGCTAAGGGTATAAATCTATACGGGTGCGTTTATGTTATGCTGTACGCTCACAAATTAACCTGTATATATATATATATATATATATATATATATATATATATATATATATATATATATATATATATATATATATATATATATTCAGCGAGAAGGTTTCCCGGGACGAGCGCATGAAAGTTTCCCCGTCGCTATTCCCACTGCCTGCTGACGGAATATCAGTCATGAAGAAACGTGCGCTGGACTTCACAACCACGGCTCCCGAAGAGTCACCTAGACCGCCTCCAGAGACATCGGACGTCAATGGAAAGGAGGAGAGCGAGCGCCCCCTTGACAGCGTGGAGGATTCGGCAGAAGAAGGGAATATTTCAATTCCCACAAAACCGCAGAAGGTTCCTGACGAATGTCCTGACCTTCTTCCCGGTGTTTACAAGCATGGGGTTTTAACCGAAAAGAAACGCCGAGACACCTTGCCAGCTACGGTGCCGCCTCGGATGCTGTTTCGGCATCCGTCCCCGGGCATGCCACATCCGCCGTTACCTCCGAGACAAAGCCAAAGCCGGCCGCCGGAAGCATGTTTTTTGCGATTTAGCCAGGGTCGCCCACCAGACCCACGAGCCAAGAAGGCAGATGCACCAGCCAAGTCAAAGCGTGGCCGAGAGCGGCCACCGCGATGCAGCCAAAGCCGCCCACCAGAGACACTTTCGGCAGTTCCGCGCGCTTGCAGTCATGGCCGAGTGTGAGGACGAAGATCGACACCGGGGCTCTGGCGCGCGTGGACAGCTAGCGGGTAGAGGAGAGGAAGAAGATGTCAGAGAATAGAACAGCTGGCCCAGGAACGGGTGCTGTCTCTATGTCTGAGTTCATTACAATATATATATATATATATATATATATATATATATATATATATATATATATATATATATATATATATTGTAATGCCGAGAAACAAGACACATAGACGCAACGCCACGCCTGTTCAATAGGCCGGCTGTTCTGTTCTGCCTCGTCTTTCTCTCCCTCGTGCTGGTCAAGCACGAGGGCCCAAGCTACGCTTCCGCTCATGGTCCTCACACTCGGCCATGACTGCGAATGAACGAAGCCGCCGACAGTGTCTCTGGTGGCTGACGTTGACTGTGTCGCCGTGGTCGGTCGATACAACGCCGCTGGGCTTGCCTTTGTGCTTGGCGGATGACGTCTGGCGGTCGGCATTGGCTGTGCCGTTTGCTTACGCCACGACTTGTCTTGCAGAGTTGCCAAACATTCTGGGGGGCGATGCTTGCTGTGTTGGGGGGGGGGGTGGTCGCAGAAGGCCTCGGTCGCGCTGTGGCCTAACGTGGTGAGCGGCGGAAGACGACGCGAGCAGTTGGCACTTTTTTCGCAACCTCGGGACAAGTTTCCGCACTGCCGCGTCATCAGTTCTCACTACTTTAGTACCACACACATGTGGATACTGTGCGTGCCACAGAACTTCGATTGTTGAGAAGATTACTCGAACTTCGGTGAAATTTGTCTCGGACCATGCCCAAATTTGGGTTAGGGCGTTTCCAGAATGCCTTTGCTCCCTTTCCAAAATCGAAATTAGACTTCACCAACCCCTGGAATTTCGGTGGCTCAACCTGAAGAATAATATTGGCCAATTCAAGGATAGAATTGATGAACGCCCATAACCACTCGCAGAATATAACTGACCCGCCCCCTATACTTCCGTGGTCTAGCCCAAAAACTTGCCCTGCCGAATGCGAGAATTAAGCTTACCCGCGATGAAAACGGAGTGGAGACATTCGCAACATGGCCTTTGCCCATCCTCAACACTCCCCGCAATTGGAAAATTGTCTTATTATTACATCGCACAAAATTTCGTGGTATTGACTCGGAATGGGGCGTAATATAGCTACGTAGCTAACCCATCAGGAGCCAGACGTTCTGCGTACAGAAGACGACAAAGAGGACTGGCCTGGCTGTCTGCTGTGGGTGCTGTCCTCCATCTTGCTCGATGCTGTGCACATCAGTGTAAATACACTTGTAAATAGTCACGCCTTGTGTCATTTTCCGTAACAATATTACAAGTATTTCCACTTAGTACTATTTAGAATGATGACGTGGTATTGCGACTTTCGCATAATACTTAGTTGCTTGGCGCGGCCAAACCATCTTTCAGTTTTATTGGGATCTACTTAGTTGAATTGCTGCTACCCCGATGCCTTGGAGAACTCACCGTGCTGCAATGTCAGAGCAATTATACAGTAGTCTAAGTCGTCTCCATTTTTCATGCGCAGCTTATTATGATAGTAAAACAAACTGGTGGGTCAGTTGGTACAGCATATCGAAGACTTAGCGCAAGAAAACACGAGGACGCAAGAAGGGCTCGAGGCCCTTCTTGCGTCCTCGTGTTTTCGTGCGCTAAGTCTTCGATATGCTTATTATGAATTACAGATTTGGGTGGCGGTATTGTTGTACACAGGCCGCTTCGAGAGCCTTCGAAGGTGCGCCGGTCACATCCGCATTTCTATGCGCTGTTTACTATTAATGGATGTTTCCTGTATCGTGGGCTAGTCGACGTTCAACCGTTTGTGATATGGTATAGTGTTCAATTTTTACATAGAAGCTGTATACCTCTTTTTGGTCGGAAATTTCGTGGCGTAAACACAAAGCGCCAGGATATAGAGTCCCTAGACCACCAACAGAGGCTCCCGTACTCCTCTGCTATAGCAGATGCGCGCGCTCCTTCCGTTTTCACCTCGGACGCTGAGGAAGGACATTCGGAGAGCTGGACAGACAGAACATGGGGGTGATCCCAACTGCAGTGGCCAGACATTTCCTTATGCATTCGCCTAAGACGATTCCTAGAGGATTAATTGGGCTAAGATATTATGCTTTCGCCTAAGACAATTCGAAGGCGAAAGCAATCTTTTAACAGCGGAGTCCAGCTCGGAATAGTTCGCTGAAACTCGCGTTGCCTAGCATCCACTTGGCACAGCTCCGCCTGGCTTGCCGAGTGCGCCGCCTAGCGACGCGTTGGAGGAAGCAAAGGAGGGGCAAAGTAGAAGAAATAAACAAAATAAATAAAATTTCTTGGCGAGTCAAGATTCAAACACGGGTACCCACGGTGCGAAGGCGGGCGTCGTAACCACTCCGCTATCCAGGTGCAGCAGCGGAACAAGAATCTGTGGGGACCATATGATTGCGCTGCTACAGGCGAGAGAATGCGACAAAAAAATAGAGAAAAAGAGAAAGATCGAAATACTCAGACTGAAAGAAAGAGGAACAGAGCGAAAGTAAGAGATAAGGAAAGCATAGCATAGCCATGTGTAGTATAGTGTAGCAAGGAGTTGGGAAAGGGAAGAGGGAGGGGTAGGGGAGAGGGCAAAGCACAGAAGAGCCGTGTATATACAGTATAGCAAGGGTGTGGGAAGCGGAACTGAGAGCAAGGAGTAGTGATGTGAGGGCGAGGAGGAGGGAACGGAGGAGGGGAAGGCCCCGAGCTCCGCCAGTCTTCGCATCACTATTGCGTAGTTGCCCCAATTTTTAAAGTGCCTAGCACTTTAGGGGCCGAGCTTTTCGTCCAGCTGTAGATTTCATGCGGTGTGATCACGCTCAACATCAACTGGTCAACATAGGCCTAAAAAAAGTTCATAAATGCGCAGAGACAGGGTCTCCGGTCCTCCTCGGGGGCGGCCTAGGCCCAGGCCACGAATTTGCCGGAGTTATTAATAAAGTTGGTACCACCAAATGCCCATAATGGGTCAAAATCAAGGTCTGAAATAATACAATAAAACAGATATAACGAAGAGGAAATCGAAATAATTAACTTGAAATCGCTAAAAGCACTTCAGAAACATGCGGCTCACACTCGCGCCGCGAGAGAGGGCGCCACCACGTCGCCGAGCCCGCGACTGCTCCTCTCACAGGCGCTTGTCCGGCGCATTCGTCGCTACACCTTAAGAGGGAAACAACCTCACGGAGTTGCTGTGGACGACACGTATATGAACTGCCATAGCAATCGGGAAGTCGATAAAGCGCGGTAACATGTAGCGCGCATGTCGCACACCGAGTTTTTCTAATCTCTCGAACAAGATTCTATTCGTGCCGGGAAAAGCCTACGGACTTACCTCAAACATGGTAAACGGAGCTATGGGAACTCTACGAGCGGGAATCGCTGGGCGACGGTGCTACACACCTCCTCAGATTTCACAGTCGTGGAGTTGCATTTAACGCAGGATTAAGAACCACATCATTAGACCTTTTTCAAGCACACGAACGCCACCCAACGGGCACGCAAGCGCTCATGGGAAAAGTGTGCGCGCCGCAGCGTTCGTCGCGACGAGCGCGCGGGCATCACGCTTTCGCTTTCCGCCTGCGCCGTGCCAGCACTTCTCAGACAAGTGAATGCGACGTGGTGTAACATATTACTGCGTAAACCAGTCGTGAACTTCTTCTGTGTTTGGCGGTTTAGCTACGACGGCCTCATCTGCGATTTCCATCTGTCTAGTGTTCCCGCTTGCCAATGTCGGACCACGTGAGCGGTTCCGAAGCGTAATTATTATTATCTTTCTTTTGGCTCCATGCATGCTCTGCGGCATAAATTAAACAAAAAGATACAACTCGGTTTCCTAGACGAATTCCGCGAGCGGTCATCACAATTCGTGAATCGTGGATCCATTCGAAATTAACGCCCACCGAAACTGTTGACGAGCACACGGTCAGACACTAATATTTAAAGATTGCACGAGAGAGTATGCATTTAGCAAAGTAAAATACATTGATTAGACAGCGTGTGCGTCGCTCGTACCGTAGGTAGCAAAAGACGCATTCATCACCATTCGTTGAGAATTTCGGAAGGTGTTTTATGTTGCAAACGCCGGTTGTGTTTTCGCGTGCTGCCTCACATTTGACCACAGTATCGATATGTATAGTCGTACACAGGACCAATACGAGATTACTTTTCAAAGGCCATAGCGGCTAAGTGCAGTTGGCAAGCGCGGTTGGCAAGTGTAGTTGGCAAGGGTGTTCATAAATGCTCAAGCCGAAACCTATATCTGGCAATACGATGCGTCTCGCTCATATCTGTACATTACAAGTAGTCGTTGAATAAACAGGAATTTGGTTAGATGGTCGACATCTACATTTTTTACATCTTTTAGATGTAGTTTATCCTTACGTTGCAGTGGCCCTGTCGCTGAACGTTTAAAGAAGTTGGTTTTGTTAAGTCCGAGCATGGTTGCAGAAAGCGTTAGGAAAAAATGCGTCGTATAAATATTTCTTACATTCATTGCGTATCCCACAGTCTAGGTAATATTTGTGCTGCAGTGCAGAGAAACAATGAGGGAGCAATAGACAAGAAGCGGACCGACATATGTTTCGTAATAACGCCAACAAATTCACTGATTTGCGTATAGGTGTGGCGTATAAGGTCCCTTTCAGCTGCGGCCGCTTACACGTAGCGCAGATGGGCCGCTTTGTTAGAAATTATTGGAACATAAGAGATCGCTAACCGGAGGCTCACCTGCTAATCTTCTTTACATTGCCGAGAGTGTAAGTGCACGTCGAAGTTCGACGAATGCTCAATTTTATACCGGCACAGGTATGGAAAAAACGCGTTCAATGATTGAGGAATGGCATATCGATAATAGTGATAGTGCATGCGTGAGTTAATCGTCAATTAACTTGCATAAGAAGAAGTCAAATGCCTTAACAGTAATCTGTCACTTAGACCCCCATGCGGTGCCGGATTGATAGGTTCGCCTATTACACGGGCATGCGCAGGTAAGATTTCTTGCGTTTTTTTTTTTTCGCTGCTGTGCGCCTTTGCAGTCGTTAGTCGGCGTCCGTGATGTCTTCACTTCTTACTTGTGTCCGTGTTTACACGCCCTGTCTTTTAGAATGAATTCGGTGTTCCAGCTCATATTTAAATTTAATAATCTTGATGATATCGGCACGCGATAATACGCATGCTGCTAAACTCCTACATCTGATGCATATCTGCTCGGAAATACCGACACTGCACTGTGTTAATCCTTTCGCATTTCATGCGTAGAGACACATGCAGATGCGTCCGGATGTGTGCAGTATTTACTATGCAAGAATAATCAAGAAGCGGCTACGTGTTATGTTCCTTTCGTGGTCCCACCGATAACACGGCGCCAACGAGCAGCAGGCGACCGAACAGCCGGCTCGCTCGGCATACACGCTTTTCCCATAGTGCTCCGCGTGCCCGCGGGGGCACGCGGAGCACTTGCTTGAAACATTGGCTGTCGATGGCCAGTGTTAATTCAGTTCGCTGCAGCGGAGGCGTCGAGAAATAAAAAAATTGGCCCAAGCGGCAGCTTCTCCGCAATGCATGGTTGCTAGCGGCGTTGGAAGACAGATGCGCAACTCTGCTACCTAAAGGTAGCATATACAGTAACTCTAGGCGTATTGACCCTCTCGCGCCCCCTCCGGAAACTTTCAACACTTGGTTTTGTGGTTTTGCACTGTCTCCTTAGTCGGAGCAATTGGAAGCTTTCTGCACCCCACCTGTTTTTTTTTGACCGCCTCCGTGATCGGCTCACCTTTGACGAAGCGACGATGTCATTCGATGACGCCAACACGAGACGTCACGTTATGCGACGTCATGATCCCGCCAAACGTTCAGGCGCCCTTTGACTTCGTTATGGCGTGATGCTTATTTTTTGCATCGCAAGTGTTGAAACCGTGAAGGCCGACGGTCAATTTTCGCCTTCGATAAGGCATCTTAGGCTTTCGCCTTAATAAATTCTTCTAAACACGCATCTTGGATAGACCGTATATTAAGGACCGCAACACACATATTGTTTATTTAAGTTTGTAAGAGTGCTCATTTATTTATTTATTTAACATAGTACCCACAGCGTATAAAGTGCGAGGAGGGGAACGAATACAATATTTCCGTGTTATGTATGTATATTGTTATGCAGTACTTCGAGCATGCATTAAGAAAAGTTAGTTCACTGTGCGCTACATAGAGACGCATCAGACATACAATATAAAGTAAGTTCACAATGCAGTTCTGTGCTCGCACAACTGCGCTAATACAGTAATGCATCGCCAGCAGCGAACTCGAAAATACCCCGTGTGAGGTCATTTCTGCTACATAAGACGGCAGCCTATTCCACTGACTTATCGATCGGGGAAAAATGACATTTTAAATGCTTCAGTCCAGCAGGTTATTTCCTTTATCTTGTTTGTATGGTCCAGTTGTAGAGAAATTTAATTAGGTTCGCAAATATATGGCCGGGGTACAGACTTGCTTGAATATTAAATATGTTGTGAAACCGTTTCAATGTACAGTACACAAATATGGAAGTCATCCTCTTTTTGTTTTAAACTCAGACCTAATTGCTGAACGCTTGAACCATTAGCTGCTGCACACGGTAAGCATAAGTACTGCTGCATACAGCTTTCGCATAGTATTGTACGTATAGTACACTAATCTTTCACCTCTTCTGTGCGAAAGCACTTCTACGTAATCTATGGAAACTTCGCGGATGTCAGGAAAGAACACGATGCTTCAGCTGGTCTTAGTGGGGTCTTATGTGGCATTGTAATGAAATGGCCACATTGGGCATCAGAACAGCTCGTTATCAAGTTCATAACGGAGTACAGGACAAGCCTGTCATGATCTATCAGTGAGATTCGTGGCGCACTCATGCCATCCAACGCCTTCGTTTGGTATAGACAGACAGCGAAATCAAGACAGTACAAAATGTTCGTGCCATGACTGCGATAGATAGATAGATAGATAGATAGATAGATAGATAGATAGATAGATAGATAGATAGATAGATAGATAGATAGATAGATAGATAGATAGATAGATAGATAGATAGATAGATAGATAGATAGATAGATAGATAGATAGATAGATAGATAGATAGATAGATTCCGCCGCGATACCGTCGGCATTGGTGCTGAAGCAGTCGGGACATAGTGCGTCGCAACACAGCTGTGATCACCGCATCATTAACCACGGTGACTCGTGGCAGTTATAAACTACGATCGCTACTGACGGAGCTTGCGTCGACAACTGGCCCTCACGTGATTGCTCGACTCGGCACTCGCTGGATGCACTCCTGCTACAAAAGGCCTTGTGGTATGTGCGTCGTCGGGATTGGCGCCGTTTGCGGAAGTCGCTAACCATTGCTAGTCTGTCTTTTCAGGTGAGTGCTGGTTTTGTAGTCTTGAGAGCTGTATCGGAGTACACGCCGCGAATTTCAAGCCTATACTTATATGAGTACAACATGGGTATTGACATTGTTACATATCGACCGCGCATAGGTAGTCACAGTAAACGACTGCTGTGTAGATCGCGTGATAGCTTTCGTTTTCACGCAGCTGCTTGTTTCATGGGCACTTGGTGCCCGAGAGGGCGGCGACCACTGTGTAGATTGCGTGAAAGCTTTCGTGTTCATGAACCTGCAGATTTGATTGCTACTTGGTGCCCGAAAGGGCGGCTGATTGTTCTTATGTTTTTTGTTGCTCATGTTCTCGAAGTAAACATCGAAGAAAAAACCAAGGCCCTGACAACATGGGTAAGGATATCCAAACGCTAAAGGATGCTGACTGTGCGCGTGAAAATTTTCAAAACGATGTCAGCAGTAAGACGAAGGACGCTTTTAGACATAGCTGCCATTAAGAAACGCCTCTCGACAGGGGAAGCATCGCTAGGCAATTCTGTAGGTAATGTGACAGCATTATATGAACTCAAATAACGTGTCGATGACATCAAAGGCGATATTTCAGCCTTCTCTGATAAGAGGCATCCTAGCATAGATGAACTCGTTGATGATATGAACAATCGCATGCTTAGAAAAATTTTATATTTAAAGGCTTTCCCGATGCAGAAAAAGAGTACTACGAGGCTTCTCAAGTCATGATTGTTAACTTCTGCAAAGACCACCGTGGCCTCGAAATTACGGATATTTAACGTGCCCATCGGTTCGGGTCTCGCAAGCAATGGCAGCACCGCTTAGTAATAGTGAAGTTCCTGAAGTACAAGTCAAAAATCAGTATTCTGGCTAATTCCTACAAGCTAAAAAATTTAAAACCATTAGAGGATTGCATAGAACATTTTTCGCTGCGAGTACAGTTCGCTCGCAAGAAGCTTCGAGATTTTGCTCTGGCGAATTATCAACCCGGTGAAATATTCAAATTATCTTTTGATAAGCTAAAGATAGGCAGGAAAATTTACCGGTAGCAACATTCTGCAGACAACGTCGTTGAATGGCCCGAATGAAATAATAAAGTTTGGCGCAGTCGCAACGTATATAATGATATTGAGGCACCAGCGGTTACTATAGTTTCCGCCAACTTTCGTAGCATTCTTAGCAAACGAGATCACCTCACTCCCTTCGTTCACACCTGTATGCAGACGGTTTAATTGGAACGGAAACATGAGTAACCCCAAAGTTAACACCTGCGAATTGCATATTTCACACACACACACACACACACACACACACACACACACACACACACACACACACCCACACATACATACACGCGCGCGCGCGCGCACTTGCATACGCACAGGCATACGCACGCACACGCACAGTAAAGTGATGATGAAGAACACTCAGAGGAAGGGCGTTCTATTTTCAGTAGTTAACAAATAATATGCCCATTGGTTCGCATTAAGCGCAGTAGCACTTGCACGGCATTCTTCTCCGACATTAAATCCGGTCGACAACGTATAAATTCTTTCTTCCACAGACGGGTAGGTCGTCCAATTTGTTGAAACCATTCCAGGGGGATAGTCACTGTGTACTGTACTACTCACAGTCGCAAAAGATATGCATATTCGTTTCCGCATTGCCGCGGCAGTCATTGACTGTGAAGGAATACAGAAACACTGATGTTAGGTTGTGAAGCGACTGAATGAGCCACGTGCACCGAAAATGGTTATTTATGTACGCCTTTTACGTTAAAGCCCACAAATAGGCTGAAACAAAGATAGCGTCAAGTTTTCTTTTTTAGATGCGAAGCACAATATAGCGGCAGTATGTCCCGCGTTGTCGGCGTCCACACTCACATGCGCAACACTCCTCCTTCCCTCTCTTTAACAGCTCCGCGTTACTCTCTCCACTTCTCTCCTACCACCTGCTTGCGCTTCTCCTGCGTTCTCGCTTCTGCTCTTGTGGCGCATGCGCTACTCTCCTCCTCCAGTCTCCTCTCCTTCAAGTGTGAATATAAAGCGGGTAGAGAGCTGCGCGCGTTCGGTGCAGCGCTTGCTTCGGTTGACTCCACCCGCTTGACTCCGTTGATGCTTCCGATGAAGTGTGATGGTCCGATGAAGTGTGATGGAAGCAACAGTCCCGTCAGTTAGTGTGTTGGCGCAAGGAAGCGTCAGCATCAGCCCACAAACTAACAGCAATTTTGTGGGCTTTCTCGTGTCTTTCTTGTGTGTGACCACGTGTGTGGGCAGCTTGCCTCATGTTTCATGCGCCTGAGTACGTTTTTCACATCTTATGGCTGAGTTCAATCAGGTGGTGGGGCGCGCCGTGACCATCCTTAATGCGCATGCGCATCCTCCTCCCCATCCCCTCCTCTGCTACGCTCCCCCTCTCTCTCCTCTCCTACGCCCCTCCCCCTCTCGCGCGCCTGTCGGCCGCGTTCTCCGCTCGCCCTGTAAGAATTAACGGCCAGGCTGGAGGGAAGACAGGACGCGCGTAGCGTTCCTCTTCGCGTTCCACGACGCTAGGTCGGGAGCATGCCCGAGGTCGGTAGCATGCCCAACGAACGCCAACGGACCGCGATCGTGCAAGTGCTCCGGCTTCGCATCACCTCATGGTCCCCTTTAGCGGGAGATGGTGTAATTTTTGTGTGTGGTCTCCCGATAATGAGCTTCCTGTATTGAATCCACGGCACGCTGTTGTTGTAGGCGTATTTATTTACGTTTGTGTCAATGTGGTATGCGCGCCTACGCGTTCATTAATTCTCTTTCAATGTATACACATTCTATTTAGGTAAGATAGCAACACACTTGCGTCTGCACTCCTGTACGTTTTCGCAGACGGTTGCTGATAGAATTAATTAGTCAGCAGCTGCGGATGTTTCGATTGTGTCTGCGAATACTTTCCGCCGCTGGCTTTAATTTAGTGCTGTATGCAAGAAAAAAATTACGCCATATCCAAGGAATGAATGATGATAAGTAGGCGAAGCTCGAGAGGGGGAGATCATCGGTAAAACCGTAACCCTCCCGCGAAAGTTCGCCCATTACATCATTAAGAAAGACGTGAGACTGTGTGCGTATATACAAATCAACTTTTATTTTGTTCGTTTGTTCTTTCGTTTCTTCGTTTGTTTATTCATTTCTTCATTGTTGGATGGATTGCGAGGTCCCTTCACTATGACGGCTTTACGTTCCGTGAAATGAAGTGAGAGCGGTTCTTGTACTGGTTGCGCGCGCTGCCGCCGCCTTCCGTGCCCTCCGTTCCGGCGCCTTGTATTCCATCTGGCGACTCCGAGCTAAAGAGAAAGCGTGCCAAGAGGGAGCCTCATGGCGCGTTACTTCTGAAATGTTGTCTTCGGGTGTCGTTGAAAACACGAGACGTAGTAAAGAAGAAAGAACGCCACACAGGCGAACACGCAAGAGAGTGTCACTCGTCAAGGTCGTCTTCTTCTTCTACTGCATACCAGAACGCGCGCTTCTCACGAGCTAGAGGTGGCCCCAACTAAATGGTTATAGACCCTTTCGCTGTGTACAAACAAAGCTGATGGACGGCTTCCGGTTTTGTGTGCCGGTGTAGCCGAGTTGCGTTGGCGAGGAACAAAAGCCTTAGCGAGTAACCGGCACATTTTCAACATATTTCTCACTGTGTCTGGCCGAATATTTTAAATAAATATTTTTCTAAGCTGCACACACAACATTTTAAGAGTTAGTCCTTCACCTTAAGGCGCCTTCTTTTTACCTGAAAGCGGAAAAAAAATCACAGCATATCCACGGGGTGAATGATGATGAGTGGGGCGAAGCTACGGAGGGAATCATCTGTAAACCGTGAAACTCTTCCGTGAAATGCGCCCAGTACATAATATAAAGAGTGGGAAACATCGTGTATATATTAAACATCAAACTTTTATTGTACTGTTGGTTTACGTGGTCCCTTCATTATCACTTGTGATCGGTGAAATGCAAGGAAGAAGTCCGCTCAATACCCGGAAACACTGCCGCTCCGGCGTCCCAAAGAATTACGTCATGATGACGTCACCGACACCATGTTGAATAATTTGCTAGTTCGGCGGCCTTTTAAAAGGGGCCGTAACTGAAGGTGAAATTGGCGCTAGTGTTCATGGAGATTCAAAATTAAAGCAGCCAATGGCAGCCTGCCGCTGTGCCGGCAAAGCTGTGCACCCCGCGCCGGCCGCGGAGGCCGCGCGCGCGCCGCGACGCTAGTTTTGAATTCCTCGAAAGTTCCGTTGTAGCACGAAGCGAGTGCTGAGAGCGGGCACCAGGCTGGCCGTGCAGGGAGGCTATGCTTGGCGGACACCTGCAAGTCTCCCGTTGTGGTTAGCGGGTCATTGTTCTCTCTTGAGACTTATCGGAGTGGTCGTTATGTCAGCCGTGCTCCGTCGCCGCCATACAGGAGCCCGTCCTAGTCGCCGGCCTTGATATGAACTTTCGTGATGTTCCGTTACATGAAGCGAGCTTTGGCCGGCGTGTGGAGTTTTCGTGGTGTTTGCGTGTTGTGCGCTCTTGCCGCCGTGGTGGTTAACGGCACGCACCATTCGTACATCATGCAACGGTGCACGGATACTTCAAGACCGGCCGAGTTCCGCAAGATTCTTCGAGGTTCCGAAAAACTAAAGGTGAGCATGCGGCTTGCGTTCGCAGCCACACATTTACGAATTGCAGTTGGACAACACAGTTATTGTTTTTTTAATTACGGCTGAATCGTGAAAAGCACGATGTTGCAGTTAATATCGCTGTTCCTAGAAGGAATGAAATTAAAGAACTTTAGACTCATAGTTTAACTTTTGCGTCTACGACAGAACTGCGTGATGGAAGTGCGTTTTGCTTTTTTTTGCCTGTTTATCACTCGCCGTCGTTTAAATACGCGTTCCTGAGACTCAATAGGCAGTTTTAGAATAGCTTACGAAAAGCTTTGCGTTGGCTTTTCGCGCAACTGTCATGCGTCGTACGCTAACCGCTTGCGGGCTCCCGTAGTGACGGAAATAGCGAGCCGCAAACGCTAAAATAGCGTACGCTATTATAAAACTGCCTAATGTATCGCAGCTTGCACTGAGCCGAGACGACGAAACTACGTTTGCCTAATGCGACTGCGTAATTTGTATCGTTGGAAATAATAGTTTTCAATTGCTTTATTTCAGGACGGAAACGTTTTCGGAGTATTCGAGAAGGCAAGAACTGATGCGTTTGCCCAAGGAGGGGTTAACAGCTGTAGAATCAGCTGTCTGCGAAGTCTCGATCCGCAACTCAAGTGGACCAGCTTTCTACCCTGCCCCCAGTGCGTCTTCTCGGTGCGTGAATATGCAATGTACTTACGGCTGAAGAAGTAGTTTGTGTGTTTATATATTGTCTCTGTTATTGCCTATGGAAAAACCGCTCTAAGGATTCATGTGTAGGCATGAGACATGTCCTATATGCAGAATTTTACTGTTTGTGTTTATCACAATGAAGTGCTCAGTGTACCCAACATGACGTCCTCCCTTCAGTGGCGTTATATTCAGCTAGGTATTGTATTCGCGGTGAAAGAAGGGCTGCGTGTAGGCTTATTTCACCTGGTCGTTGAGTAATACGCTTTTCTTCGAATGTCATGTGCGGCTGCATAAACTGACCATGGCCTGCATCCCGTTGCCACCAACTAAATTTCAAGTAGTGTTCAAGTACCATATATTGTGTCTTGCTCTTTTTAGTGCAATGTACTACTTACTGTGCTAAATCTTATCTTTTTCATTTTGTTTATCTGGTGAAGGTGTCCAGCCTTTCATGTATATTTGTGCAAAATCTGAGCAAATATGTAAGTGGTTGTTTTGTGTTTCGTATCATTTCAACGGTTGATAAGTAAATCATTGCAATATTATTTCATATTTACATATTTTGCGCTTCGTTATGTTTTTGTCATGCACTGACACTTCTTTAAACTACATGATTACCTCTCATCAGAGGCTCCTCTGCACTTTGCTCGGTATTGCACCAAATGAAAATCGTGTTTCTTATATGTGTGTACGTCAAAGAGCCTACACTTTCCAATGTGTTCGATTTTTTAATTTCTAAATTTTATAATGAACTTTTGTGTTTAGTCATGCACACACTGTGAATTCTTCCCTTCTGTTCTTCTCCTGAACTTGTATCGTGCCCCATTACATGCAAATCTTGAGTTTCGGAAACAGAACAATAAAAAGAGGTAACAGAAATGTCGTAGGTGGATTCATCCTTTATGCTCTAGCACATGCTGGCTGCGGGCAAACGCGAATGCGCGGCCAAGCACAGCACGCGCGCGAGCGCACGCGAACAAAAAAAAAAAAAAATCCCGGCGCGGGGCATTGGAGAGGAGAAAAAGCAAGCGTACAAAATAAAAAAACGGTGCGCGGCATGGGAGAGGAGGAAAAGCAAGCGCACAAAAAAATAGAAAGAAAACGGCGCGCGGAGAGGGAGGAAGAGGGGGTGGAGGCGAGCGGCTGTTGTTACTGTTGCCCTGACGACGCAAGCAACGTAATCGCTACGTCATCGCCCTTTGAGCTTGGCGGCCTTCTGCAAGGGGCGTAACTCAATAGCGCTCTCGGCGCTGTCGGCGCTTGCGTCGGCGGAGCGTTTGAATTTCGCGTCCTATGGGAGGTATACGAAGAAACCGACCCTTGGTCCGCTCCCGAGCGAAAGAGCGCCAAGAGCGACCGCATTCCCCGCTCGCCCTGCGCGAATTAAAGGCAAGGCTAGAGGGAAGACCGGACGCGCGTTCCACGACGCGAGGTCGGTAGCATGCCCAACGAAAGCCAACGGAACGCGATCGTGCAAGTGCGCCGGCTTCGCATCGCCTCATGGTTCCATTTAGCGTCCCAAAACCAAATATATTGCTCAAGGTGTGCCTTGCGTTTTTCGTAGAAAGAATTTCTTTATCATGTACATTAAGACGAAAAGTTGAAAGCTCACTAGAGTGTATCGCCCGCAAAGTATGTCTTTTAGTGTGATTTAACTCTCGTACGGCAGGGTCCTCGCGCCGTTGCCGGTCCACCTCGCCCGTTGACGATCGGGCGAGGTGGCTACATACAACTACTACTGCTACACTTTAGGAAAAACATCTGGCGTTCTTTCGTTCTGCTTTTACAAAACATCTGGCGTCTTTCGTTGGTTTATTTCATCAATCAACGGCGTTTTGAACAAAATTTTTATTGTTTAATCACGCACAGGAGAAATCTCACCAGGCACTACCTTGAGGTAAACAATGGCTGCTAATGGGAATGAGAGACAAAAGAAGTCGGCTTTTAGCTAACACTTACACTTCTACTTCTACTAACGTTTCCTACTGGAACATGCCAATGGCTGCTAATGGGGAATGAGAGACAGAAGAATTCGGCTTTTAGTTAACGCGCACGCTGCGAATTTTTTATTGTTCAACAACGCACAGGAGAAATCTCCCACCGGCACCACCTTGGAGGTCAAAGCGTAAGACTTGTTACGGACTACTACGATGACGACGATTACGAGGGACGAACGGGTGCCGCCTTAAGGAGCTTCGCCCCTAAAAAAGTTTTTCCTTACTCTGGCACAACTTCAAAAGCACGCTTTCTGCTTCGGCGCTAGAGAGTGATAATTGAAGTGGCCGGAAGTTTCTTCCGTGCAACACCTGCTGCTGCTATTGGCCGCGAGGTCGAGCGGAGTAGCCGCCTGGCGGCTACTGGCTGAAGCGCACCTAGTGTGTATTGCTCCCTGCGTCGTCTGCTAGCCACGTCGTGTTTGCATGTGCGCGTACGTCCTGCACTTTCTCAAAGGGCGGTTTGTTCTGCTATGTTAGCGCGAGTTTAACTGCTCGTACGTATACCTAACATGGTGTACAGAAGCAAATGTGCTAGCTCGGCTGCATGCGCATTGTAATAAGATCAGTGAGTGCGACTTTGGAGAGGGCTGTGTACTGATGTCGTACCCTTCGTTCGCCAGAATTATTTCAGTGTTGTTGCCGCTTTCTGGTTCAAGCACACCCTAAAGTGCGCTTGGCATGGTCCCAAACATGAGGAACATTATGTGAATGCAGCGTTTCAGCGACTTGGTGGTAAACAAAAACGAGGCTCATGCACTTTCGCGTTGTTGTTAGGTGTATAACCGCGGCACTCCAGTTCATGACGAGCTTTAGTTGTGCTTAAGATGTCCTTTTATTGTACAGTCGTGGTGCCGCTACAGCAAAATATTTCGATCAAGTGAAGTCTGAGATTTCGGTACTCAAACTGTAAGTTTAAACTGTAAGATTTCAAACTGTAAGATTTCGGTACTCAAACTGTATCTGTAAGTTCATTTCATGATGTCTGGATATTTGCAAAGCATTTTCTGTGTAAGGCTTTTCATGCAAAGACTTGTGGAATAAGGTCAATTTACCTGGCATTGTTCTTCTTTCAGATGTTTGCGCACGGTGAGCCTTGCACGCGACCTCAGAAGCAAAAATAAGCCAACAGCATTGCGGTCGTATGGCCGTCTCTTCTCTTTTTTTTTTTTTTGTTTGTTTCCCTTGCGTCTTCCCGGTGTGCTCTGTCCATAATAAAGTGCTACTGGAGGCTAATGAATTGTCGAATAAAGCGGTGTGCATATGGCTAGCAAAGCACTGGCGACCATGAGTAAAAAGCTCGTAGTGTGAGGCGGTCACTGCGCGTAAGCATTTCAGCTGACTGCGCGTGTAATTTAGTTTCTTTTATTACTCTTAATTCTTGCATGGGTGATGCTATTGCCAGATTGCGCGTGCGAATAAGCTTTTTTCGTTCTTTGTTTGTGCGTGTCCGTTTTGCGCGTTTTGACGCACGCACCAACGTTCTCGAACTCTGTGACCGGAACTAGGCCACGCTGATGCCGCTTGACACGTAATTTTTTTTGCATTCTGTTGTTGCCATAGCACTAACACAATGCTTAAAGATGAATAAGCTCCATTCCGCACCGCATTATAAAAGGAAAGTAGACTTCAAGTGCCCTGTGCGGAAACTAGGCGCAAAAAACTACTGCGCGTAGCAGACGCCCCTCGCTTTCCGCGCGCTTCCCGAGCGCGGAAAGCCCACGGGTTCGGCGCAGCAGCGACGCGGCGCGGGAGTTCACCGCAAAAGGCCCACGCGGAAGCCGGCGCTTTGGACACTCCCCCTATTCTAGGTCACTCTAGTCTCGGCGAGATTGAAGTCACGCACTGGCTTGAGGCTGACTTGAGCAAGTCAAGTCGAGGCTTCAAGTTAAGGCGCATTTATGAATACGGGGGTTAATATTTGTGAAGTCCAACGCTTGGTCTATTCCGTAATTCTGTGCATAAAAAAAGTAAGAAATGTTTCCTACCAGGGAAAACTAATCAGACACTTTGCTAAAAGAGGCAATCTTTTGACAAAAAGGTTATTCATCCATCATCGGTATCGCATTTTAGAGAAATGTCAACCCCGCAGTTAGCGCGAAGCGGCATAATTTAGTTGGGAAACTATCGAGGTAGATTGGGATAAACATACACTGTAACGTTAAGGATTGTGGCTCCAATGAGCAGTGTATGCTGCTCTCCCCCTTTTGAGACAAATCTTCGATAAACTTATTGTTAAGGACACATGAACACAGCCCTCCCATAGCAGAGTACAAAAGTACTCTAATTCATTCACGTATTGTGGTAAACAAAGCCTTAGTTGCGGAATGCTCAGAAGAGTTTAGCTGCTGAATACTGAAAATATACCGGCAGTTGCATAGAGTTCTCGCATAGTGGCAGATGTAATACTTTAGTCATTCACCTCTTCAGTACGAAGTCTCTTCTACTCAACATATGCAAAACTCACGGATGACACGAAGGAACACGAGGCTTCAGCAGGGCACATGGGGAGGGGGTGAAGTAGGAGGCATTGTAATGAAATGTTTAACATGGCATCCCAACAGCTTCCTTATCATGCGTGTGATGACGCAGGAAATGACATGCGTGTCATGATCAATCATTCTTGTTAGTGGAACACTCTTATTACCGCGCCATGCCTTGTTTAGGTATAGACAGAGGCAACGGAACAAGGAGAGCACGAAAACGTGGGACAGTCACGGTTACGCTATTCGCGTTGACGATGACAGCTGAGACCAGCCAGTTTCTTCCGGAATTACTCGCTTAGCCGATTTTCGCTACTGATATATCAGGACTAATGAAATGTTGGGGGGGGGGGGGGGGAGTGTTCAGGCACTGGCGTGTCCGGGGGGCGGAAGAACGTTGCGAGGGTCCAGCCCAATTCCCCCGAAATTTTTCAGTTTCAGTACCCAGCTATGGGGTGGGATAAAAGGGGTTGGAAAGAGGGCACAGAGTTTCGCTGTCACTTCGTGGCTCGGAGAGAGGAATTACCTCTTCGGCGGCGCTGACAATCCAAACATGCAGCCTGCTCGGTTTATGTGTATCAAACGCGGGAACTGCGTGACCCCAACGACAGAGGTGGGAGAAAGACAGGGCGATCCCTTAAGCTGCTCCGCAGTTATAAAATTACAGTTTCGCTGCAAATGCGAAGCAATGAATGCGATAGCAACGAATTGTAACGTTATACGAAAGAAGGATAGCAGCCGATGTCGTGTAACTCTCCAATTTATGCGTGGATTTAACTCACTAAACATCGTAAAGGCCATTGTAGGGAGGAGCTGATGCGAAGCCTCAGCGATGCAATGCAAAATTATACAAAGCTAGGCGAGCATGACATGTTTAGCAGTGAAGGAACCTGCTCTCCATTTGACCACCTGCATGTCTCCAACCTCCAACTCGCCTCCCTGCTACTCTCGCCTCCGCTATTCTATGCTACACTCTCGCTCCTCCTTTCCCTTCTCCTCACCCTCGATTCTTTTTTACACCCCTTGCTATACTATACAATACATAGCTATGCTGTGTATGATATAGTGCATGTTTATATGTTCTCACGTGTTGTCTTCTCCGCACAGTTTCAAATCTTCTGCTGAATGTATCAACCAACTATCTGACAACGCTGCGCTTCGGCTGTTTGCGTGCTTCTGTGTCCTTACGTCTTGTCGTCTTCGCGCAGTTTAAACTTTTCTGCTCAATCTATGAACCAATTAGCCTTACCAACATGTCATACTTCTGCGCTTCGTGTGTGCGTGTGTCTGTGTTCTCAAGCAATCTCTTCGAGCCGTTTGCATTTGGCGGCCGGAGAATGCCTCGCCCGTTTGAGCTCGTGTTGGGTATGGCGCCACTGCAGGGACAGAAGCGGTCGACGTGGCATTTTTTGTCTCGACTCGAGACGGTGAGAGTACAGCGCGTAGAAAGGCAAACGATCCGTTTGGCAATGTCTGCCCAGATAGCGCGCGCGCCAGCGCTCGGGACCACGCCCTTTTGGTGAATTCACGCTTGCTGCTGAAGCGATGCAGCCCCCCTCCCATCCACCTCTTCTGGCGTGGATGCTACTTCGCCCGAAAAAAGACAGGTGGGGCTTTTCATCTCTGCTTGAGGAGTAATCGACGGCAGTCTTCGCACGCGGGTTGATGTTATCGTATGCGCCTTCCGTGTGACGGAAATGGCCGATTCGTTTGATGTCTCTACAGCCGCGTTCGTCGCCCCCGCTCGCGGCCTTTTACCCGCGAGTAGAACATACAATCAGCGGGGCGGTGCTACCGATATTGACTTTATATAAAACATAACGGCAACGGCGTTATGCGATAGCATAACTATAGCACAACGGCGATAGCTCAACGGCGATAGCATATAATTGCTATCGCGAAGAGTCACAGGAAGGACGTTCTGATTACACGGTTTTAAAAAGGCCGGGCGATTGCAAGAACCGCAGTTGCGCTTCCATGGCCGTTGTCCATTATAGGTAGAGTAGAATTATTTCTTCCGAGAGCATCGTCGTCCAACTTAGTGAGCTAGTTGCAAAGACACATGTTTACGCGGCAGACGAAGGCATAACTGCCCAAGTTAACTCGATGAAGTGTGAATCCTTGTGCAGTATGACCGAGTGGGAAACGTAGTAGTTGAAGGTTTTGTGAATTTCTTGAACCAAATGACCGACAGGCGGCTCTTTTCGAGTATCGTCACCATCATCATTGTTCTCACCATTTCGAGCATCATCTTCATTTATCACCATTATTATCACTTCGAGCATAGCCACCGTGTTCATCATCAGTTATCATCATCATAGTCATTATCGTAATTACGAGAAGATGGCGCAGGCTCGACATAGAACAGCGCCGCTCCTGAAAAAAAAGAGCTTGTTCTAATAATTTATTTCTTTTATCCCTTGGCGTCCTCTCTGATTGATTAGTGTCATCCGCCACTACACAGAGGGCGGCGGGGTTTACAGTTTATTGCTTTAAAATACAGCACTACTCCAGAGAGGGCACTAGGAGTTCTTGTAGACACGAGCGGAGAGTCGGCGCGATATTGATGAAGTGCGCATTTTTACAGCAGAGCACTGGGAAAAAAAAGGATAAGCGACGGTGTTGGTAATAATCATGCTGTGCACGCATTCTGGTGAAAGGAAAACGCATTCCCGTTCCATTTTCTCTTACTCGGATGGTTTATACCGTAGCTCTGTAGGACATGCATGACGGTATTTTTTTTATTTATATAAAACAATGTATATACCAGTCAATATAAATACATGCAAACGATTGTGCAAATCGCAAAAGTACAGTCTGTGTTATTTCTCTTCTAACGTTTGTAGTGTTTTTATTTCCACATCCTGTCGAGACATTGTGACGCTTTCTTTTGTTTTTGACTGTTCATTCCCCGCATTTAATGACACATTGTAAGGTTGCCAGTATCAATAAGTAATAAATAATAATGAAAATATGAACCTCGCCGTACGTTCGTGTGATAGAAGGCCTCACCATTCGCAAAGAAATATTGGCCTCGAGGAGTTACGGAGTCGCCCTCTATCGGACGCGCCTCGATTGCGTGCTAGGCAGGATACCGCCGGCGCGCTCCCCATTGGTTTTGCTGTCGGCGCTCTACAAAAACACCTCGCGGAAGCCCTCCACGGCATTTCTGTAAGTACTTTCGAAAGGAACTGTGTTCTTTACTGTCAAAATAATCATTTTCGACGAACAAAAAGCACAAGAGGGTCTACAGTAGCTATCTATTTGCAAAAAAGTGAGCACCCGCTTCACGCGGTCACCGCGTTGGAGACCCCTGAACCGGCCTCTTGCGTGAAAGGTAGTCACTCGCTGAGTGCAAACTATGTGAAATGTCTCGTTAGAGTAGACTGCCTGTATAACCAAACGGAGCATAACAGAAAGAAGCCTAAAGCCAGCGATCGCACGGGTTCGCGACGACTGACGGTGCCTCAGCATGTATGAGTGTCTGCATGTATGTTCGTACTGATGGTTTCGCTCTTGCTACGAGCACGTTTTGGCCCCGCACTGTGAACTTTAGGCCGGAAAATAAGAGAATTTGTGAGTACACAAAGAACTACTGTTGCGCGGACAGTTCAAAGCAGTGCAAAAACAATTTCCTTACAACTGCGCATGGCAACATTGCGCATGGCAAATTTGTGATCTGCCGTCCCGACGATACAGTGTTTTTTTTTTCGGTCTAAATTCGGGTACGTTTCAATGTCATTTGACTAACAACAAACAACAAACAACTTAATAAAGTTGAAGCTTGTGCTATCTGGTTAAACGTGATTAAGAGTACAGCCCAATTTATCAGCTGAGGAAGTGGGGCGATTCCGCAGAGACTGCGTCACTGTATCATCAGTCTCGCTCACCCAAATGGAGATTGCTTACCTCCACAAAGCATGCGTGAGCGTTCTGCAACAACGGCGGACAGATTAGGGCGTTTTATGTTTTTTTCTATGTATGTAAATTAGTCCCGTTGTAATGAAATTTAATTTGGAAGTCAGCGTTTCGTTCGTGCCTAACAGTTTTTGCACACTTTTTATTGGTGTTGAACAACATCAACATAACGAAGAGCGCCGAGGGTGACGTCAGTGCAATCGAACTTGTTACGCCTCATCGAGGAGCTGGAAAGGGGGAAGAGCCCGCAAGCAATATGATTGATGACGTGGAAAGGAAGAATGAATGCGCAAAGAAACATTTTTTACTCAGTAACTCTTGAAGGCAAAGGCCTACTGCTCACTTGGTAATACATTAATTTCCCACAACGTTGGTCTAGTGGTTTTGGTGCTCGACTGCTGACCCGAAGGTCGCGCGATCGTATCCCGGCCGCGGCGGCCGCATTTTCGATGGAGGCGAAAATGCCTGAGGCCGTGCAGTCAGATTTAAGTGCGCGTTTATGAACCCCAGGTGGTCGAAATTTCCGGCGCCCTCCACTACGGCGCCTCTCATAATCATATGGCGGTTTTGGGACGTTAAACCTCAGCAATTATTAATGCATTAGGTTGTTAAATCGGGGACCAGAGTTGTTGCAAGACATGACCAACCACACTGTGAGAGTCACACATTTGATGAACTCGACGTTATCAGTCAATTACACTGTACTATCGACCTTTTATGTCCACTCTCCGAAAACTTTCCGCACCTAACCTGGTTTTGCACCACCTCCCGGATCAGAGGCATTGCAAGCATTCTGCCCCTCACCTGATTTTTCACTGCCTCCGTGATCAGCCCACCTTTGACCAAGCGATTATCTCACGTGATGTCGTAAACATGTGGTGTAAGAGAGAGGTCATGATGACGTCGTACATTACCGCAATGTTTGAAGCCATGACAACGTCCCATGGGGACTTCATCACATCGTCATATTTTTGCATCGCTCGCATCGACGCGGCCAATGCCGACGGTCACTATTCGCATTTGTTGAGACATCTTAAGCTTGAAAAAGCGTGTCCCGCTACGTGGAAGCCTAAAGCGATTTCGCGCAACGTAGCGGCGATGTGCTCTGCATAATTATAGATAGATAGATAGATAGATAGATAGATAGATAGATAGATAGATAGATAGATAGATAGATAGATAGATAGATAGATAGATAGATAGATAGATAGATAGATAGATAGATAGATAGATAGATAGATAGATAGATAGATAGATAGATTTAACGAGGCTTTCTTCCGGCACTCAATGTCTCTCAGAAAATTCTCACTAATAACTCTATCAATTGCTATCTTTATGGCCGATGCCAACTTCGAGATAGTCCTATTAATAGTTAAGTCATGCTTGCTTAGCGCAAATTTCAAGTCTAGCACTACTTTTTTTCATATCCGGAGTTATAGACGCTGGGAGGTTACGTTGGCGTTCGAGGCAATGGTTTACCAACGACATCAGCACCGCAAATCGCCACCTGCTCCGGAGACCATAACTGATGTCTACCTTTTCGGGAAATTCTTATATGTAGGGTTAACCAGGCATGACACCGTGTTTTGTTGTTCCTTTCCTTTTCTGTATACCGAGCGTGTTGTATTGAACGAGCGACACGTTGTACCATTTTATGTGTCCGTAGGGATGTGCGTGACACAGCGGTACGCGCGCCTACGGCTTAATAAATATTCTTTCGTTGTATAAGCATTTTAGTTAAGTAAGAATGCGACGCGTTTGCGTCTGCAGTCGTGTGCGTTGTCGGCCATTCTTGAGAATATGTATATTAGCCATCTGCAGCAGACATTACGATTCCCAATTAAAGTGAAGTGTACCGCTTGCTGCATTTCGTTGTTGTGTGCATCAAAAAAAGAAGAAATATTAGGGGCGAAGCTCCTTAAGGCGGCACCCGTTCGTCCCTCGTAATCGTCGTCATCGTAGTAGTCCGTAACAAGTCTTACGCTTTGACCTCCAAGGTGGTGCCGGTGGGAGATTTCTCCTGTGCGTTGTTGAACAATAAAAAATTCGCAGCGTGCGCGTTAACTAAAAGCCGAATTCTTCTGTCTCTCATTCCCCATTAGCAGCCATTGGCATGTTCCAGTAGAAAACGTTAGTAGAAGTAGAAGTGTAAGTGTTAGCTAAAAGCCGACTTCTTCTGTCTCTCATTCCCATTAGCAGCCATTGTTTACCTCCAAGGTAGTGCCTGGTGAGATTTCTCCTGTGCGTGATTAAACAATAAAAATTTTGTTCAAAACGCCGTTGATTGATGAAATAAACCAACGAAAGACGCCAGATGTTTTGTAAAAGCAGAACGAAAGAACGCCAGAACGAAGAACGCCGGGCTTAGGGCCGGGCCCGGGTTTCAGGTGGCGGGCTAGGGTCGGGCCGGGCTTGGACTTTGCTGGGTTCTTAAATGGACACTATACTGAAGCATTGAATCGGTTTAGACCGATAAAGTGAAGTCTAAGAACTCGAATGTCATTCATTTCGCTGTCATAAGTTTATTATCAGACGAGAAAATCAAGGTCAAAATTCCATTTTTTAAATTTCGTGCCGAAATCTCCGAGCGTGACACCACGGATTTCAAACTGTATTTGTCGCATTTGGGGACATTGGCTCTATAAAACTTCCTGAAACTTGGTATGTTAGGTCTATGGCTTCCTCAGAGATCAATCTACTTCATTTTTAGTGTTTAGCAACTACGTAGGCCCCATTAGACGCCGTCAGAGTCTAAGATATCACGGTGTCTGCTGCGCGAACTTAAAGGGGGCGTCGCTACCCGTATTTACCTTTTTGCGCACTTTCTCACTTACCAAGAGTCTTGTCCCGGTGAGCGTGGTGATTTAGGAATTGCTAAAGAGTTGTTTACTGATAATAGAAAATTGTTTTTCTTTCTAGTGCCCCTTCATGTTTGTTCTACATAGGTTGTGCGTACGTACATATATGTCTCACATGTGTGCGTGTTTTTTTTTCGTTTTCATTTTATCTCTCTCTCTCTCTCTCTCTCTGTCCTCTTTCTTACCCCTATTTCCCCACCCCTCTGCAGGGTAGCAAACCAGTCACTCGCGCCAGGTTAACCTCCCTGCGTTTCCATTTCATCTATTTCTCTCTCTCGAAAAAAAAAACGCTTTTTTTATGTGGGGCAAGCTATTTAGAAAAATTTTATTAGAGACAAGTACTGAACTTATTTTGCTCCTCGCATATGGGGCTATTTGATTTATTTTAAACGGGCGAGCTAAAAGTAGATATAACATGCGCTTATATAGTTAACATGTCGTTATTCTGTGCTTTATTTTCATTCGTTAGGATTTTATCTCCCAAATGTTATTCTGCAATCGTAGTAATAAATCAAGGAATTATACCAGCCGAAAACAGACGAACACAGGAAACGGTGAAGGAGACAGGAAAGCGGCTAGACTACCAACTCTTTTAATCACCAAAGCGAGGCTCAAATATATACACTCATGCGGTCACATGGTCATATCACTATCGCTCTTTACATCAACCAAACTAACCATATAGGCATAACACAAAGCATGGCATGCTATTACTGTGTGTCATCTTCGCATCCTCATTTCCTTCTCGAGATTACAAAAAAGATTGCAGGAAATCTTGTTCCATTCTGCGCAATGCCACAGAGCTATCACTACAACATGCTTCGCCCTTGATCACAATGTGAAAGGCCTCAAGTATTTCACGTGCCATTTTCTCATGACTTCGGCCCAAAATTCTCAAATCACTCAGTACCGGCTTACATTTGCACTGTTTACAGTGAAGGGCCAGATTTGATCCTGTTCCCTTTTCTAACGATTTGAAACATTTCAAATCGTACCAAATATCAGCTAACGTTGCCATTTAAAAGAAGAGATTTCCCATATGTAACCTAGGGGTCGTTTCTGAAGGATATTTGGCGGCAGGATTCCAACAACATATCGATACCTATCTTCAACATGACTAAAATCAGGACACCGATTTTGAAGTATAGAGTTTTGTTTCGCGGTTAGGTATCAACACATGGTGGCCGCAGGGGATGCCTCACGACAAAAAAGCTTTGGACCTGTCATGCCTGTGTAGCTTAAGAACATATAAAGATATTAAAAAATCGGGACAAAGACAGTCATGCGCAGGCCGCGGGCTTTTAGGGAGAGGCCCACGGGCCGCGTGTTTGGGTCCCCTGCGCTATACAGGTATAGTGTGAGAGCGATATGACACTGCCACAACACCTTTGGAATGTGCAGGAATAGCTTAGGTTCAAACAGCATAAGGCGTGAGGCAAAATATATTCGCTTGACGAAAAACCAGGCTTGAAAAAAGACAATTACGAATTCCGTGCCGGGTGATGTCCCTTTACCTCGAACCATAGGCATCCAATGAGTAAGCGTCGAGAAGCTTATTCGCGCCTTTGTTATCAAACTGTAACGAACACCAAAAATAGATCGAAATAGTTTCGTCCACCTCCTGCCAGTCCTACCCGCGTTATGCAGAGGTCATCTTCTACCAGTACAACATCGTTAGGAAGGCATAGATCATTATGGTACGGAAGAAAAGAAGAGCGCGGTGCAAGCCGTGCAAACATACACTGCTGAACACTGCAAACAGAAGCCCTCAAAGAGGAGTTTTATACGTGATACTGAATAGTGTCACGACGTTCGAGAGCGATACAAATGAAGGGATAAGCTGCAGAGCTACGTTCATTCTGCAGAGTTCCACAAAGACATCCTAAATTTTCTTCAGTGGTGGAAGTTAAGAACAACGACTGCCGACGCCTTCACATTTCGCAAGGCAGACATGCACCCCTGCGGCTAGCGCATGCAGTGGGATAAACTTTAGCGTGGGAGGATATGCGATACTACGGTGGATGGCGTGCTTAAAGCCGGAATCTCTAGTTAATTTGATTTTTTGCACAATAACACGTGAAGAAATAAACTACAAAATATGCCACAAAAGACTTATGGACTGTATAGAGTAGCAGTGGTGATATATGAAACATATATATGAAAAGAATGCTACCACAAATACTTTTTTTGTCCTTTCGGCTGCCTATACGTATTTCTAAAAGTACACGTGGTGCACACGGTTCGTTACAATTTTTATCTAGGTTAGTGTACATACAGCAAGGTAATAAACCTGGCTTTCTTCCTCCATCTTGCTGTGGCAAGGTAGTACCCTGCTGAAGACATGTGTTACATATCCAGGAGGGTGCATGATTGGCTTTGTCGTTAGAGCATGTTTTAAGTTTCAGTAAAGAGCACAATGAGAGCGTTGTGTTCTCTCTCTCCTCTGTTAGGGGCGAAGCTCCTTAAGGCGGCACCCGTTCGTCCCTCGTAGTCGTCATCGTCGTAGTAGTCCGTAACAAGTCTTACGCTTTGACCTCCAAGGTGGTGCCGGTGGGAGATTTCTCCTGTGCGTTGTTGAACAATAAAAAATTCGCAGCGTGCGCGTTAACTAAAAGCCGAATTCTTCTGTCTCTCATTGCCCATTAGCAGCCATTGGCATGTTCCAGTAGGAAACGTTAGTAGAAGTAGAAGTGTAAGTGTTAGCTAAAAGCCGACTTCTTCTGTCTCTCATTCCCATTAGCAGCCATTGTTTACCTCCAAGGTAGTGCCTGGTGAGATTTCTCCTGTGCGTGATTAAACAATAAAAATTTTGTTCAAAACGCCGTTGATTGATGAAATAAACCAACGAAAGACGCCAGATGTTTTGTAAAAGCAGAACGAAAGAACGCCAGATGTTTTTCTTAAAGTGTAGTAGTAGTAGTTGTATGTAGCCACCTCGCCCGATCGTCAACGGGCGAGGTGGACCGGCAACGGCGCGAGGACCCTGCCGTACGAGAGTTAAATCACACTAAAAGACATACTTTGCGGGCGATACACTCTAGTGAGCTTTCAACTTTTCGTCTTAATGTGCATGATAAAGAAATTATTTCTACGAAAAACGCAAGGCACACCTTGAGCAATATATTTGGTTTTGGGACGCTAAATGGAACCATGAGGCGATGCGAAGCCGGAGCACTTGCACGATCGCGTTCCGTTGGCTTTCGTTGGGCATGCTACCGACCTCGCGTCGTGGAACGCGCGTCCTGTCTTCCCTCTAGCCTTGCCTCTAATTCGCACAGGGCGAGCGGGGAATGCGGTCGCTCTTCGTTCTCTTTCGCTCGGGAGCGGACTTCTTCCTTGCATTTCACCGATCACAAGTGATAATGAAGGGACCACGTAAACCAACAGTACAATAAAAGTTTGATGTTTAATATATACACGATGTTTCACACTCTTTATATTGTGTACTGGGCGCATTTCACGGAAGAGTTTCACGGTTTACAGATGATTCCCTCCGTAGCTTCGCCCCACTCATCATCATTCACCCCGTGGATATGCTGTGATTTTTTTTTTTTTGCCGGCTCGGCTAGTGTTTGTCACTCCTTTTTTTTATTGCACTTCCTATCGAAACTGAACTCATGCTGCAAATTACTTTCCTTGCTGCAATATCTACTACAAAACGCTCTTGATGACCCCCATTGCACTAGCAAAAAAAGAAAAAAAAAGTTATAGTATACCATTGCTGAACAAACGTTCATTGAACCCAATATGTCCACTCAACTCTTTCCACTGTGAGCCCCTTTTTACACGAAATTACCGTAGGTTTAAGTAGAATTGTTAGCGAAATATTCGCCAGCAAAGCGTAGATATTTGTTACTTAAAACGCTTTGTTTAGATTCTGTGTTCTGGCAACACCACCTATATTATAGGCTCGGGCATCTGTCGGGCCTGATTTGCCGTCGGGCCGGGCCGGGCCGGGCCGAGTAGGCGAAATTTTTTCTCGGGTTCGGGCCGGGCTCGGGTCGCGTATTGAATCACCGGGCCGGGCTCGGGCGGGTAAATTTGAACGAGTTCCGGGCCCGGGCCCAAAATCCCGGCCCGTGCAGTGCTCTAGTTGCTATACTCGCGGACAACATTTCTTGGCAATGAGGCGAAGGCTACAGAGCCAAATCGCGAGTATCCAACCGCTCGTGATTGTAGTCCCACTATTGTATCCGTATTTTCTGCGTGAGGTATCAAAAATACTCCTTTATTTTCTACATGTACCCCTTTCAGACAGGACGCAGCTCACACCAGCGAGACATTTCCATTTGTTTTGCTTTACACGTTGTCACTTTGCGTTTTTGAAGGCGCGAGAAAGTGGCGCCTTTTACGTGTACCTCAAACGCCAAGCGGCGTCTGCGTCGATATGCAACGCTGATTGCGCGTAGCCATCACTTTGCACAGCGGTGCGAAACGCGCGCCATACCGGACTACTTCGCGTAGGAGTACATGTGCAGAAGCTCCGCCCCCGTAGCTTTCCCTTCATTGCCAAGAAAAGTTGTCCGCGAGTATACCTGCAGCAACGACGGTCATTCGTTCACATCCAGGCAACGGTGTAATGTGGCAGCGTGAAATGAAAGGTCGCCTCGATAACCTAGATAAAATTGACGTGTCTGAAGTGGCTGTTCGCGGAGAAGCCCGTAATAGAGACATCATCAATTATGGGAAAACTATACATAAACAAAAAAACCTTACAAGCGCTTTGCACAAGCGGTGCCAAGCCTGAGGGAACAGCGCAGATGGGTGGCCTTCCTTGTCCTAATTACTTTTCCCTTTCTTGCCAGTGCGCCGCTCTTTGATACCGACGCTGACGTCATAGCTTTAGCTCCGCCTGCACAGCTGTGCGGAGTGGGTTTAGAAGTAGAAGGCGGCCAAACGAAGTGTACGCGCAGCCACGCACACACACGAGCGGTACTCTTAAGAAGAATATGAAGTGGATCGTAAGGTTATCCAGGGGCGGGAATGTTTCCTGTGTTTTTGCGCAGTGCCCTGTAGTGAAGACAAAGTTCTGTAAGCGTATTGATTAGCTATGGATTTGCTGCGTACTATGTGCTTTTATGCTTACCTGAGCAATGGTAACTACCACAAATGTATTGGTTAATGATCGATTATCGATTACCTGTGGATTGGCTACTAATTGGCTTACAGTATGCTTTAGCATGCATGTGAAGGTATTTTTAAGCAAGTTCCGGAAATTTATTACCTATTGATCGATTACCAAGTGGCTATCCATTTTAATCTTTCATTCTCTCACTCTCTGTCTTTTTATCTCTTTCAGTTTTCCCCTTGCTTTCTCTTTATTTCTCACTTCCCTTTCCCACCCCTTGGTATGCTATACGATACAAAGCCATGTTATGCTTCGCCAGCGTGCTGAGGTAGCCCAGTGGTGATGATGCTTGCTTCGGATCGAGGTTGTGCGCGTTCGGATTCCGACTCGGGAACAATTTTTTCTTGCCAAGAATTTCTCTCTTTCTCTTTCTTTCTTTATTTCTTTTTTTCTTTTTCTCTCTTTCTCTCTGTACTCGTTCTCCCGCTAATTAGGGCTTTTGCATCCCAGGCCGGACAAATCGGCGCATGTGTTTTGGGAGCGAAGCAGAAGATCAAGAAGAGGACGCACATAGCATGTGCAGGTTGATGACGACAATTTTCTGTTTCTGGATTACTACCAACGGCTGGCATAACCAGCTCCGCTGCTTAAATGCGCATGTGACCGGAACACCTACGAGAGAGACAAAAAAGACATTTCTTTGTGCAATTATGAGAGATCTTCCTCGTAGGGTGAGGGCGGAGCCCTTCGTTCAGGGCTCGCGCCATTCCATGTCCCCGCTGTATGAACGAACGCTGCTCCTGTGGCACCCTCCAGAGCCTCATTTGTATTTGCTTGCCCGCGGCATGTTTTTTCGCGTAAGACGCCGCCTAATATGTTACATACGTTCCGAAGGCAAGACTGTTGGCCTCAATGCGATGTCCTCACCATTACGCCGCTGGTGCATGCGTCGTCAGACTGAATAAAACGCTTTGAAGAATGTCCCTAGTGCAAGCAAGCATATCCAAGACGCTACACACGTTTTCACAACGCTGACAGTGTCGTGGAGCTAGCGACTTTCTATTTGCATTGACTGTAACGATTGACACTGGTCGATTTCTGGTGCAGTAGCATTGCTTCGATATCTTTATTATTTATTATTCAATTATGTTCTATATTTTGTGGTAGCGGGGACCTACATTACAGAAAAAACAAGACCGATGGTTTCATAGTCGTGGGATACCTTCTACTGCATCACAACTCGTCTTCAACTTCACTTTCTATATTTCAACAACTGAAACGCTTGCCCTACGATCATTAAAATCAACATTCTAAACTTTGTCTTGCAATGACATCGAAGTGCCAAACTGCACCAGAAATCGTGATCAATGTCTGCCTTTCCTCTGTGCAAATCCAGCGAGCTGTATTGAATTCGCAACCTGGCGTGGCATGCGTCTGTATCGATGTGTGTTCTACATTTGCGTTCGTGCCTATGTGTTAATATGAATCCTTTCAATATATAAACATTCTATACAACTAGGATAGCGATGCGCTTACGTCTGCACTCCTGGGGTGCTATGCAGGATGGCCCGAGTTTGGCGAAACTCGGGATCTTTTCGAGCTCTGGCGACACCCGCTTTTGAACGAGCTAATAGTACGAGAAGGTGAAATCCATCCGTCAGCGCGCGCTCCGTTCCATTGGTTACGATGGAACGCGGCGTCACGCCAAGGGCGGTCGAGAAGGTTGGGTGGTGTCTTCGAACTAGAGGCACCTTCTTCATTTGTTTGTCGTTCCACTGAGTGTAGAAGTGCACCCATGCATGAAAAGTGGCAGAAAGTTCTACTAACTATACTTTTATGTGTTCGCGGGCCGTTTGAAATCATTTTCAGGCGTTTAATGTCTGCACTAAGTATCCTTTAGAATAATCAGCACCGTGGCCTCTGAGATTAGTTCCGAGCGAGCGCCTTACAACAGCGCGGCTGGAGGCAATCGCCGAGGCCACGTGTAAAATCACCATACACTCTAGCCTGTACACTCTAGCGCGTTGCTCGGCCGGCGGGCGCCCTCGTCGTTCTCTTCTTCATCGTCTGGTCGCTCCCCGAGCAGGTGTGCCCGGCTGATTAGCTAATTGGCTGGGCGGTATACCTAGCTAAATAAGTCAGGACTTGCTATAATCAAGCAAATTAAACTACGTCATGCTAAGACCAAGCTACATCTTACTAAGACCATGCTAATGAAGCCGTGTAGGCCTAAGACCAAGCCACATCTTACTAAGAACATGCTAATGAAGCCGTGTAGGCCTAAGATCGAGCTAATTAGGACCGTGTTAATTAACACGACGCTAATTAGGGGTTCACTAATTAAAGCCGAGCTAATTATGACTTTACTCTGAACCTACGCTAACTAGGATCGCGCTAATTAAGGTTATGTTAATTAGCTTCATATTGAGAAAATCCTTGCCAATTAAACATGAGTACGTGTTGATTAGAACACCACCACTTAAGACAGAAGTATAGCATTTTAATTAAGACCTAGCTAATTATTACCATCAAAACAGACCGAAGTGACGTGGTCTTCACTCAGAAGCAGACAGAGTAGACGAGCCACGTAAAAAACTCAAAGAAGCTAGGTACTCATAAGCCCTTATACCATGGCTCCAGCCTTGCTCGAGTAGTGCAAGCTGACCAAATTATTTCGTATGCAAAGAAGCTCTGCTTAGCGTCCACCGCATGAACCGCTTGACAGGCACACCAGTATACGATGACAGTCACGAGTTGAACTGGGGCCTTTTCAGAATCAACGAGTTTGTGCCCGAGTTAGCGCGTCAATCAGTTTGATTGACAGACGCCCGCGGCGAAGATCGGGTCCGCCCACCGCGTTTGCACTTGCCGAGGAGCAGTGCTCACGCCAGAACGCCAGCGAGCGGCACGATTCCTCTATGAGCATTTTCGCACAGACTATGCCCACACGCACGAAGAACTAAAGGGTATATCATCACGTGGCTACGATGTCTCGCTTCCAATTTCACCGCGCTCACGACGTACCACTCAAAGCCATGAATCAAGCGCCCCTGGAAGCATCTGCGGCGAGAAATGTTACTGTTTACTTCTTTGTGGATGCATTGCTTGTACCGATTCGTTACTGCAGAAAAATTTTGAGTCGTGTAATGTAAGTTGCAGTAACCTGTATATTTACTTATCTGTAATATTCGAGAGAAGCGAAACGAGCTGTACGAGAGTGCTGCGTGTGCGCCCTTGTTGCCTTCGAGAGTGGAAATTTCCATGCTGCAGGTGGAACGAAAGAACTCGCCCGAAAGAGGAAAACGCCCACGAACACGCCTATGGGAGGTGCGATGTTCAGTTGGCAGAAAGATAGCGCGACAATCGCGCTGACGTCGCTGCACTGTTGATATGATCACTGAGTGGCGGCGTTGACGCGTTTTCACACGCGGTGTTCCTTTGAAAACCGCCGCAAATGCCGCACATGCGTTTGTGACGCCGCGCTCGTTCGTGTAGCCGTTTTTACCAACGCTGCTATCGCGCGCTCCGCACTGTTTTCCTATCATGGCCGCCGTAGGGCGGGCCCGGAGCAAACTCGTGTGCCCGAGAAGCTCGGGCCATCCTGCATAGCACACTCTAAGCCAAAATCGAGTATTTTGGGAATGTTTCTGCCACACAACAACAATCGTCATCCACCTCGCGTGTTTTCCTCGCGTTATCACCGCGGTCGCGGCACTTCCCGGTCACGAACGGCGCGCGCGTTATCAGCGTGACATAACATTGGCTGTGTTCCAATTCTGGACAGCATCGTAGACAGTCTACGCTGACAGCTTAGAAGACAGCATCGAGGTCGTGTTGTCCGACAAATGGAACGCGTCTAGAAGACGTCTACGCGACGTGATGCCACCTAGCGTCGAGAAGAGAAAGCTAAGAAAAACAAACGTAAATGTTCTTTCTTTAGCCTCTTTCGTGTTCAAACCTATGAAGAAATTAACGTAGCTTACATTGAGCGCCTGGAAAAGCGCCTACTGGTGTACAGACGACCATACCGGCGAGATCCGAGCTACGCGAGCATTGCGCTGAGCCGCCATCTTGTTTGGACAGCAAAGTAGCCTGAATCGTTTTTGTCTTTCTCGAAGCTGTCTATTTTGCCGGCTACGTGAGAATTGCAATGGGACTTAAGATGGCCGCTGTCCACTTAGCTGTCTGTTTAGCCGTCTACGGTGAGTATTGGAACACACCCATTCTTGACAGGAAAGTGACGAGAGCTGAGTTTTCAAGAAAGGAAACGCGAGCAAGCCAGATGACGATTATTGTTGTGTGGTAGAAATACTCCCCAAATACTCGATTTTGGCTTAGAGTGTACCCCTGATCGTTGACTCTTATGAAATATATTCAATTGCCACCTGCCGCGGACATTGCTATTCTAAACCCGAGTGAAGTCTGCCTCTTGCTCTAATCCGTAGCTTGCTACAAAAAAAAGGAAGAAATGGTTACGTTCTCGGGAACCAAGTAAGACACTTTGTTAAAAGATGCAATTCTTTGCCGCAAAGTCTATTCATACAATATCGGCATTGCGTTTTGGACTAATACGAACGGCGTAGTATAGCGGGAAGCCGCATGATTCGGTTGAGAAACTGTGGCGGCAAAGCAGGATAAGGATAAAGTGTAGCGTTTCTAACTAAGTGGCTCCATTTGCATGCACTTCCAGGTGTTCCTCTTTAGCAAACCTTCGATAGGGATACTATGAAAGGGCCATTAAACCACGCAGAGGTCGAAATTTAGTTGTGGCGTTGCAGTTGTGCACGAGTCTACTGCGAACGCTGCCGGAGTCGCACGCGCTTTGTCGTTTCGTTCTTTCCTTCGCTAGGCTGCGTTCGTCGGCTTGTCTATCCACCTCTCCTTCCTCAGCGTCCGAGGTGAAAACGCAAGATGCGCGGGCATCTACTAGCAGAAAACAGGCTCTTGTTCGCCCATTGACAGCGTCTCTTGCTCGAGACGTCACCGAATCATACATGTGACGTCATGACGGCTGATGTCCATGAAGGAAAGGCACGGAGAGGAGCACGCGAGCATCTGTTGGTGGTTTAGGGGCCCTTTAAGGTCAGCTGTCCGATAGTCGAGTGCATATTACTGGAAATGATTCGCGCTTTCTTCTAAGTACAGCTTTAATTGCCGAGCACTGCCAGTGTTAAGGACAGCTGCATGCAGCCCTCGCATAGCACCGGATGTAGTACGGTAAAAGTCTGACCTCTTCTCGGCCAATAAACTTCCCTCAACCCATGGAAATTTCGCGGATATCAGGAAAGAACACAAAGCTTCTGCTGGATTCAGTGGGCTGGTATGTAGCAAAGCAATAAAATGACCACTATGACATTAAGACAGCGGCTTATCATGTATGCAACAAGGAAGTACATATGACATACATGCCATGAGCTATCATTCATGTTCGTGGTGTACTCATGTAATGTCATGCCTTGTTTTGAAATAACAGACAGAGTCGACGAAATGATGAGCGGAGAAAAACGCGAGGATAGATAGATAGATAGATAGATAGATAGATAGATAGATAGATAGATAGATAGATAGATAGATAGATAGATAGATAGATAGACAGACAGACAGATAGATAGATAGATAGATAGATAGATAGATAGATAGATAGATAGATAGATAGATAGATAGATAGATAGATAGATAGATACCGTAAAATTGCCTTTGTGCCGTAATGAATTGCTTCGCATTTAAGAAGTCCCCGTAATATTTATAGAATAAAGATTTCTAACTCGATCTAACTATACCCTATTTTAGATCTTTCTCAGTGAAACGAAGAAATTTCTATTCCATGGCACGTACACATAGAATACAATGTTATCAATCCGAATCAAGTCAGCTAAGTTTGCAATTAACCTGACTTAAGGGCATCTTTCCTGAAATAAAAGAGTGTGAAAGGCGTTATTTTTTGTAAATTTTCAGCAAAGCGGTCTCCTTGGAGCGTGCGCTCTAACGCTAAAACGTTAAAACACCTAACTGCACTAATCACGACCCCTAGCCTTATTGGAGGGCACTGGCTTTGGAGTTTCTGCAAAAGCTCCCACAGCAATACTACTGGGGCTGCATTCATTACCTCATGGCTTTTGCGTACAGGTGGATGTGTTCGTCTTCTCGCTAATTACTTGTTCGGCCTCCTCGTGCGATCACTGTATTAGTTCTCCCCACGTTTGTACATCAGTAGTCTACAATAGCATCACGTATCCGTCTGCCTGGCATGCGTCGCCCAGACATGGGATGCTCCATGTCCGGGCGACGGAAAGACAGGACAGGAGGGGGGGGGGCAAAGACACGGAGGTTAACCAGAAGAAGCCTCCAGTTTGCTACCTGTACGTGGGAAGGGGACAAGGGATGTAAAAGAATAAAAAAGAAGAAGACGATATGTGACGACAGCACGTTGTCGCGGTTTCTTCAAACAACCGGACTCAATGTCAAACTGTTACTGTTAGCAGAAAATATTGCTGTGTAGTACTTGGCCTACGGTCATGACTGTTTTTGTTGGAAGAGGCTGCCGATTGTGTAATAGGCTCCCGTGAAAAATGTCTTTGTCGATTTCACGAACTTCCCGATTTAAAAAAATAATTCAAGAGGGCTCATCAGTTCCTTAAATCTATTTTCAGCTATATTCAGAAGAGGCTGCCGATCTGTGAGCCAGGCTCCCGTGAACACGTGAGCCAAATATCGCCTGTCTGAGGTGCTCAGTGTCATGATGCGTGCTGACGTAGCTTCCTGTCCTCATGTCATCCGTCCCAGTGTAGCTCCCAGCGTTGGGATTCAAGAAGAGAGAGCGCTGCGAGCATGAGATAAATCCCTGTAAATCAGCTTATGCTTGACGCATTCGAAGCATTGTTGCGGAAAGGTGTTTGTGAGTCTATAAACTCCTTGATTGTGGTCATTCGATGTTTACTTGGAAAAGTGTTGCAGGGGCCGGTTCATATTCACCGATTAGGTTCTCGGTTATTTGCTTTACTGTACCTTCGAACGTCGAAAAGAACGCCCAGTAATAGTTAGGTCATGCTTGATTGCCGTAAATTTCAGAGCTTGCGCCGTCTTTGAGGCATCGTATTTTCATCGAACCTAACATCGAACAGTCGTATAAACTACGAAACAATAAAAGCCAGCTGTGTACTTCACTCTTGAGAAGAAACTTCAGGAAAGCATCGCGTGAAGTCAGATAATTATTATAAATTCCTGTTCAGCTTATCTTGGAATATTCTGCTGTAGTATAGAACTTCGTCTTTGTAGCTCTTGGTAATCAGTTGAAAGTTATCCAAAAGAATGCAACGTGGTTTTTAACTGACTAGTATTAGATTAACAGTAGCGTAACCCCCTTGAAGAACATGATCCACCCGGAAAAGTTTGATATTCGCCGTGCCGTATGCATGCGTTCATTTTAAATCAAATTGATGGGAATAATACCTTAAATATCCGCAGTGTTCTCCTAAAAGAGCGACCATCGTATACCATAGACATGACCTTAACAGAAACAAACACGAAATCTCTTGCCGAACAAAAGTATTTCAAACGTCTCTCTTTCTCCGAAGCATTTGATAATCGAACGAACTGCGTCAGGCCGTGGCGTTGAGAGATGGCCGAGACAGTATTACTTTACGATGGATGTGTACTTGTGATAGAGCCCTTTCTGACTTCCAGAAGCTACGCTCTTAGTGTGATTACTGTTAGTTTGTTTAGGTTTGATATGTTCAGCTTGCAACCATTACTGGCGTTTTCTCTTCTCTGTAATATCCCCCGTCCCTGCATTATGATGCCTCGAGCGATTTGTAGTGCCATAACAAATAAATAAATAAATAAATAAAATTCCATCTGCCGCGACAAGTCGCTAAAATTTGTTACGTCTCTATGACATCACATAACGTTACATGATGACGTCATCACATGATTTTAGGGGCGCCGATCGCGGAGGCATGTAAGGTGCAGAAAGCTTGCAATGCCTCTGATCCCGGAAATAATGCGAAACCAGGCTACGTGTAGAAAGCCTTGAAAGCCAGGGGCCATGAGCACAATCGACTAAATAGAACAAGAAAAAGATGCATTTCGTTTTGGAGTCATCTTAGGGAAATACATGAGGAACCCTGTGAGATTGTGATGTGTGTGCCAATGTGGTGTTCGCGCCTATTAATTAAAAAAATTCTGTCAATGCATAAAAATCGTAGTTAAGTAAGATAGCGACGCTTTTGCGTCTGCAGTCGTATACGTTGTCTCTGATTCATCCGAATATATTTAAATAGCGATCGGCAGCGGCAACTGCAATTCTCAATGAGAGTGAAATACACCTGTTGTAGTCCATAGATCTGTGCAAAAAAGGAAGAAAGCCTTACTGTTATGGGTACCTATTAAGGTACCTAGCTAAAAGAGGGAATGCTTTGCGGGAAAGGCTTATAAGGGTGTGCGAATAGGGAAATTTTATCTCAATTCGAATTAGAATCGAGCAGAGCCAAATGGTGGCCAAAAATATTGAATATCCCATCGAATATTGAATATAAAAGATTTTATTGAGAACTGAAAGAAAGAACAAAGAAATGAACTGTGCTCATGTCTGCTAGCACATAACGCGGTGAGTGACTGCTACCGAAAGACTACAAATTCTCCTGCAGAAATGCAAGCTGTTCTACATGAGCTGGCTTCATGCTCTCTCGCCGTGATGTTACGGTGTTTACGGATCATCTGACAACGGTAATGTAGTGACGTTAGCGTTAGTTTTAGCCACCCCACCCTAACCAAGTTGCACCATTGGCCTTTGTCGCATAGGTCGGCAAACTCACTCATGAGTCGACACGCTCAGTCTCACTCAGACTCAGATCGAGACGTGAGTCTGAGTCTGAATGAGTCCGAGTGAGTAATGTTTTTGTGAGTCTCGGTTTTGTGAGGTGGAGGAAAATTTTGGTGAGGGTGAATCCGAGTGAGTCATAAGGGCAAAATATATTTCATGAGTGAGTCTGAGTGAGCTCCACATTTTTTGCCGACCTATGTCCCTACCAATTCAACTTCAGCATTACTATCATCCTCATGTCGGCTTACGTTTATAGTCACGTCGGACTCGGGCATACTTCAACGCGCTACCGTTCATACGTCAGCTCGATATTTACTGATCAGAGGCGTGAGTGGCGCAGGGAGCGGGGGAGGAGGTGCCTCGACGTCCCCCCGCAAACTCTTTCACAGGAAGTTAATGATGCAAATATCTCGTGTGAGTCGTCTCTTTTAATAAAAATGTCCTTACTGAACTGCACACTCTCATAACTCGTATTTGAAGGTACGAGATGGGAATGTACAAAGTAGAGCACCGTTTATGCGAGATATTGGTGTAATGAGCATTGACACTACGGTAGAAAAGGCAAATTATAGGCTAACGTACTCATGAGTCGACTCACTCAGACTCAGGCACGAGAGGGTCATGAGGGGTTTGGGGAAGGGGGGGGGGGGAGGGCGGCCTCATACGTTTACTCAGTCATAGTCACGCTGGTTGTTGACGATAATGGTGGCCTACAGCCCCTGTTGCATTCAAAGAACTGTGTGCTTCCCATCTGTCCTTCAGCAAAGCCAGCGTTGCCACTGTGAGAAGCACGGCGTCACTTCAATGCCGTGCTTCTCACCCCCGCAATCGTGAGATTGCAGGTTTTTTTGTAGCCGAGCCACTTTCGCGTGGCTCCTCAAGAGCCGTGCTGCGCAAGCGCGAGGATCAGTGATGTCACAGACTTGGCACATCGGAGCCGGCACCTCCCGCGCACTCCGCCGCTACCGCGCGCGACTCGCTGCCGCTAGAGTGTCTCAATGTCCTCCTCATCCGACGGAGCGGCGGGCGTGGAGGACATCGAGGCTCTCTAGCTGCAGCCGGTCTGCGCTTTCCAGAGGAATGACGTCGTAGCCGAGGTAGACGTACTGGCGCCGGTGCGCGCGCAGCTATTCGCCTTCGCTGTGCAGTCGCCATCTGACAGTGCGCTAGAGCCGCTGATAGCGCCTCTGACTGGCGTTTGCCAGTGTGGTTTAGTCATGCAGCTGGAAAGCGCAAATGCTGCTCAACGGCGCAGAAGAGCGGAGAAGCTTAACTGATCGCATCCCGAAGTAGTTGCCTGGCGAAATAAATATACATGTGCCGCATAATATGTATACCATGTGTGTGCCATTGGAGCAGCGGCAAGCCTGATAATCAAGCTAATCTTAGACAATCAGGAAAGTTAAGAACAATCAGCTGAACATTTTCTAACGTTACGTTATCCTGGCATAGCCGAGCTAAGCCTCTGCAACATTTTTTCGTATCGCCGCGGATAGACCGACCAGATGAAAAGAAAGCAGCGGCATAGAACTAGAGCGTTTGAAAAAAAGCTATGCAATTGCAGGCGCTTGCTCGTCTGAACAGTAATTTGACTGGTCTGAAAAAGCATCTTTATTTTCACATAAGATAATAAAAGCCCGAACTCATCTGACAGTGTATATTGCAATGCTCACATCAACAACTTTCAGCTCAGGACCAGAATACTTGGACGAAACTATTTCACCAACGGTATCACGTTGGCCCAGCGTGTTGAGTTCCGTTGCTTGTTTCGGATCGCCTCGGCGCCGTGCAGCCCAGGTGATTTCGGAACCGTAGAGAGAGAGAGAGACGTGCCTGCTACTGCGCTGTTCGCATGCAACAAGAGTGGAGAACATGCCCAGTAAATATGGCCGGCTTCTGGTTTCACCGAGGCTTCACAGAGTGTGACGTAAGGGCCCTTCTAAGTTTTCCTTCCTCCATGAATAAACACTATTAGCGGACAGGGTGATTCTTAATGCGATTGAGGTCCGCTTCTCGCTGTAATTCATAGTGCTGAACAAGAAGAAAGGATGAAAAATTTACTTTCAGGGGCCCTAGCAAGGCACTTTGCTAAAAAAGACAATGCATTGCTCGAAAGTTTATCCATCCGTTAACGGTATCGAGTTTTAGACCTATTTCAACGATGTAGTCAGCAGAAAGCCGCATGCTTGAGTTGTGAAACTATGGCGGTAGAAGGGGATAAGGATTAAGTATACCGTTTTCTGTCAAATGGCTCCAATGACCCATAAAAGCCCTTTCAAGCCCGTGTAGACGGTATGTAGAGGACAGATGCGCACACCTCCCCCGTAATTGAGTAAATACTACTTCAAAGCACTATTCACATTTCGCAATAAACAAAAACTTAGTCGCTGAGTTCTCAGCTGCCCTGAGCTGCGCAGCACTGCCAGTGTAAGGACGACTGCATACAGCGACCGCCTGGTTCATGATGTAGTACTAAGTCATGCACCTCTTCTCTGCAAAGGCACTTCTAGCCAACCCATGAAAATTTGGCGGAAAAATCACGAGGCTTCGGCTGAACTCAGTGGGACGGTATGCAGGAAGTTATTGAAAAGACCAGCATGCATCCAGACAGAAAGTGGTGTTGGGCGTTATAAAATTGCTTAAAAGAAAATAAAAGTTTAAGCCCTGCCCGCTGCACCGAAGTATCGCAGGCTACCGAACTGGAATAAAAATGAATAGGACATGATATGTCAAAGAAATTTTGATTAAATGAAAAAAAAGGATAAAAGAAAAGAGGAGTACCACCACCTGCGAAACGACAGCCAAGGGAGCGGGACGGAAAAATCAGGGTATTTATTGGTTGTATGAAAATTTGACTAATTACATCCTATGTTTGGGTCTTCATCTTGACGTACAATGGAATTCTTCTCTTTACTTGTTTTGTTATATATTAGTAATTATTTAACATCCGTAGTTTGTCTTGATCTTGACTCACAGTGTTATTTTACCTTAAGTCGTTTTGGTGGTCTTCTCTGTCCTCTTGGTAGCCTTGACGGGGTCTGCCAGAAGTCTTCAGGTTCATTGAGGTCCATTCGGAGTCTTCATCTGTATTTCGTTTATGACGAAGTGTTTCTTTTATTTTTTTTATTATATATGCGGTTTCCCCATCCCTGTTCCGGCCTCTTGCATTTGACGGTGGCGTGCAGGAAGCCATTCCATTATCACGAACCGATGCAGCAGCAAAGATTCGCTCGCTCGCACGTGATCTAACGCATTCAATGTGGAATACGTCCGGTTTTATGCGTACCCGCCTTCACCGCCTGGATCCGTCACTTCAACTTCAAATTCCGTCCGGACTCTCCCGATCCGAAACAACAGTCCTCTGCCGCCTGTGGCTTGGAGTGTCTTTCACGAACAGCTTTGCTTACCGAATCGGAATGGCAGACAGTGCTGCCTGTGCTCACTGTGGCAGCGAGGAAACCATTGCGCACGTCCTGTGTCATTGTCCTCACTATTGCCCTCAAAGACAACAGCTCTCAGCAACGCTAGCGCGCCTCGACGACCAGCCGCTTTCTGAGCAATCAATTTTGGAGTGCCGGAACGTTCTAGCTTCCAACCAGAAAGCGACGAAGGCGCTGCTGAAGTTTCTCCGCTCAACCGACCTCGCTAAACGACTATGATGCTCCCGTGCTTGAGTGTGTGTGCGCTTTTCTTTTTTGTTACTCTTTTTTCCTTTCTTACCTTTCTATCCCCCCTTACCCCTTCGCCAGTGCAGGGCAGCAAACCGAAAAACTTCTGGTTAACCTCCCTGCATTTCACTCAACCTTTATCTCTCTCTCTCTTTACATTTGACGCTTCAGTAAGACATTACAAAGGCAACATAATTGAAGTAATAATTATTAACAACACACATGACAATACAAAGAATGGCTCAAGATCTTGCTGCAGTGTTTCGGTTTTCTTTTGTTTTTCTTTCTCTTCTTTTTTTTCTTCTTCTCCTTCTTTCTTTTTTTTTGAATCTTCAGTTTCTACAGCTTTTTTCTTTTTTTGACTGCATTTTCGTTCTTTTCTCTCTCTTTTTTGTTCTCTTTTTCATGATTTCTTTTTTTTTTAATTTTCTACTGTTGCTGTTCACTCTCTCTTTTTTTTGGATTGTTTGACATTCTAAAATATATTAAGGCCCTGGCACCCTGAGAAGATGTTTTCGTTTTCTTTTTATTTTTTCTCTCTCTTTTCTGCTTTTTTTTGAAACTCCCGGTAACGAATATGCCACTGATTCCTCTATGTTTGCCACCAGTATGAGTGTAAGTTGTCCATAATGGCAACCTTTGAGTTGGTGTTTCAATTTTTGAAACTAGTGATTGTGGTATCGCATTGGTCAAAGCCATTGGCAGCACAGTTGGTTCATCTCATCCTTGACCCCTTGGTTATCAAGTTGCCAATTTGCCCGTTCCAAACTCGGGGACCTTCTGTGGCATGTATTGGCAGTTGTGAAGGGTTTTCCTTTTTTTTCCCCCAAAGGGTGAGGGGTTTATTTGAAAGTCGGGATGATCATGATATGGAGTTACTGGTGGACTTTTTTTTTTCTTTTCTCCATAACCACCATTGATGCTGCTTTCGGAACTTACCTTTTCCCCTTTATTTATATATATACATTTTTTAGAGGTGGGAAATAGTGACGGAATCGCCACCGGGAATCTCGGAATTTTGTTGTATTTCATTTTTCCCAATCGGTCCAATAAATTTTTTTTAAACCTTGCTGTTTATGTTGTCTACCATACTCTCAAGAACTGCCATTGCCTGTACATTTTCTATTAGTTCGTATTTTCTTTGGATGAGATTTTTACAACGTTTTTTTCAGTTGTGTTCTATAATTTTTCGTTAGTTCACAGTTAGTAAAATAATGATCTAAATGTATATCTTCTAAATTACAAGGGCATGTTCTATTGCGTCTTATTCTGAACCTCAACCGGTAATGAGGAAACCGTCCATGTCCCGTCAAAATTTGTGACATTTGATGATTTGCAATAAATTGATTTGGGATCTGATGAATGTTTTGGAACCAACTATAGATGTAACTTTTGTGTAATATTTTATCTTGTTCCCAGGATTGGTTACATTTTTGATATATTCTTTTTTGTAATTCTCTATTTATAAATTTCTTCGAAATTGGGAGATTAATTTCTTCTCCATATCTTATTGCTTTCTTTGCAAGTTCGTCAGCGATATCATTTCCTATATTGCCACTGTGACCTTTTACATATGTTAGTGGTATTTCATTTTTTAGTGTGGCTTGCTTTAGTAACTCTTTTATTTTACATATACAAGGGTTAAGATTTTCGGGATTGTTTACGCCTAGCAATACTGACAGGCTATCCGTTAACACTTGATAACTACCTTCGTTTTGTTGAAATGTTATATATTCTATGGCCTTTGTTATTGCAATTGCTTCCGCTTCGAAGTTATTACTGTAATTTGGCAATGAAAACAGTTTTGCTTCTGTTATTTTTCCTGATTTCATTGCTACAAAGGGTGATCCCGCTCCAATGTCATTGCATGAGCCATCTGTATAGATTTTGTACTCTGTTGTTTGGTGTATTTCTTTGTTAAATCTAAATTTTAACTTGTTTGTAGGGTGCTTTTGCCATTTGTCAATCTTTTTAGTAATATTGTTTAAATCGAATACCTTATTTTTCCAAATAAACTGTTTTCCATTATTTATAATGTTATGTAGTTCTATTTCTTTCTCTATTCTCAAATGTACCGGTGGTACATTTGCTAAGACATTTAATGCATTATTTGCTACAGTTTTGTATGCTTTTGTTATTGATAATACGGTTTTCTTTGAATTGATTTTAATCTTTTAAGTATGATAGTTATGTTTCTATACCAAACTGGTGCTGAATAAGTTATAATTCTTTCTGTTCCTCTTATATATATTTCTCTAAGCTGTTTGTTTTTGATTCCTCTGTTTTTCTCAGTGAATTTGTTTAAATTGACTCTTAGGTCGGTTACTTTCTCTTTGATGTAATCTAAATGCGGTATAAAGGACAGCTTTCCATCTATAATCAAACCCAATATTTTCATTTCGTGAACCATTTTAATCCTTTCACCTCCTAATTTAAGTAATGGGGGACTTTTTGCATATTTTCCTTTCAATATCATAAACTCCGTTCTTGTAGCGTTAAATTCAATGTTCTTTTCTTTACCCCATTTGTATATAATGTCTAAGGTTTCATTTGATTTTTCTTGGAGATTTCTTTTAGACGTTCCTTTAACTATAATCGTTAGGTCATCGGCGAAAGCCTGCACATATGTGTTCTCTGGATATTTTTTGTAAGCACTTCCGACATCATGATTGTCCATAAGAGTGGGCTTAATGGGGATCCTTGTGGGGATCCTTTCTTTAAACTATATATTTTTTCCAAGTTTTCGTTTTTATATGAGATTCGTCGATTAGTCATGACTGCGTTAGTTAATTTTATTAAGTTTTTTGGACAACCATTTTTCTCTAAGAATGTTATTATTTCTTTTTTTTCAATAGTGTTAAATGCGTTTTTAATGTCCATTGATATCAGTAGTGCTGTTTCTTTGTCCAGGAGTGCTTGGTCTAATTTTTTCATTATATTGTCTAATGCCTCTGTTGTTGATGAACCATGTTTAAATCCAAGTTGGTTTTTCAAGAATAATCCTCTTTTATTTAGAAAATAATACAAACGATCTTTAAGTAGTTTTTCTAGAATTTTGCCGAATATTGAGTTAATTGCTATGGGTCTGTAGTCTGAAGGAGTAATTTGGTTTTTCTTTTTAGGAATTAATATAATTCTCGATATTTTCCAATGTTGGGGAAAATAACCCAATTTTAAACAGCTATTGAATATGTTAATAAAGAATGCTTTTGTCTTTTGGTAAATCAGTTGAATAACTTCTGTGGTTAGGTTATCTGGTCCTGGAGTGACCCCTGTTTTTAAATTTTTTATTACCGTCTCTACTACTTGCTGTGTAAATTCTCCATCATTCTCTGCTTCATTACTTACCTCTATTCCTCCTAGGTTGATCTCTGTTTCGTTTTCTGCTGATATTGCACATAATTTGCCTAAAATATAATCAATTGTTTCGTTGAGGGAATTCGTTGTTGTATGATCGTCTTTTACCATGCTCTTTATGATTACTGGTCGTTTTATTTGATTCCGAGCAATTTTATATCCAATATTAAAAGGATTCTGTTATTTTTGACATGAAGTTATCCCAATCTTTCTTTTTTGCTGTTGCTATATTTCCTATGTAAGATTTATGTTCTGCATTATATTGTTCTTTAAATATTTCTCTTATATCCCGTCGGCTCTTTTTAAAACGCCTTTTCATTGCTCTTACTTTTTTCCTTTGAATTTCCAATTCCAAATTCCACCAACTTTTCCCTTGTTTCTTTTCTTTTGTTATGCGTTTTTCATATTTTTTATAGAGATTTTCTAGGGTTTTGTAAAATTTACCAATTAATTGTTCAATGGCTTCTGCATCATTAAGATTTCGTGATTCCTCTTCCCAATTATTACTTAATAACTCTGTTAGTGCTTTTAGCTTTCCTGTTTTAGTTGTTTTAAATAGATGAACTTTTACGTTTTCGAATATTTCAATTTTTATGAGTTTGTGGTCGCTATATGATGGATTTTTTAATACCTTCCAACTTTTTGTTTCCTTAATTAGGGTGTTCGAAATAATTGACAAGTCAATCCAACTTTTCCCGCGTGAACTTCGAACGTGGGATCGCTATTGTTATCATTTAATAGAGTTAGATTGTTTTTTATAATGAATTCTGTCACTACTTGCCCTCTATCGTCTAAGTTACTGCCTCCCCAAAGGTGACTTTTAGCATTGAAGTCTCCTGCTATTAAAACATTTTCTATATTTACTTTTTGTATAACATTGTCTATTTTAGCTAGTACATTGTCTATATTACCTTTAGGGGGAGCGTAACAAATTGATTAATAATACTTCTTTATCTTTGAATTTTACTGTTACCGCGGCTAATTCTTCTTCTATATGTACAGGAAATATGTTTAGTAAAGTAGAATGAAATATTATACCCGCTTTTGGATTGTCATTATGTGCTATTATTCTATTATTTATTGGGAATGATATTATCTTTCCTTTTAAATGGTATGGTTCTTGTACCATGGAAATATGATGGTCTTTCTCTTGCTGGTAGTTATTTAAATTTTCGTTTGCTTCGAATGCTCTTCCTAAATTAACCTGTATAATTACCAATTTTTCTAGTTGAGTTGATTTTATATTCGCCATTTTTTTTTAGAAAGTAAAAACGAAAGAATAAAAAGTACTTACTGTTTTACGTGTAGCTGCCTACACTTCCTCGAGTTGCAGCTGCCTGATGATACGCTTCCTCTCTTGTTCTCTCCTCCGCAGGAAGGTGGGACAAGCCATGGCCATCATTGAATGATTCGCTGAATCTGCCTCTCTTCCCTCCTCCGTGCAAATGCGACATTCATAGTCTTCGACCCTACATTCTTTGTAATGATGTGGGCCCCCGCATTCGGTACATCTTGGCGATCGTGCCTGGCACCACCTTGTGTGTGTCCGTATTTCGCACAGAAGGTGCACCTCGGGACGAAAGTGTTGTCGTAAACTGGGCATCTCTCCCACCCGATGTTAAGATGGGTTTTGTCCTTGAGCTCATGCCACGCCTGGACGTTTAGGGAGACGATGGCTGTCTTACCATTCTTTCCTTTCCAAGTCCTTGTGACCTGTACTCCTTCCCCCGTACAGTCGTGTGCGTTTTGTTCAATGATCCTTCTTGAAATGTCTTCATTTTCCAACTCCTCGTCTATGCCGATGACCTTAATCTCCAGTTTTTTCCCTTTAGGTAGTCTTGTATTTAGTTTTTTTCCCAATTCATCATCTTTTTTGATGAATTCCTCGAGTGGCTGAAGTCCTTTCTTGGATGAGGACATGATCACGATCCCCTCCTTTCCGGGGCGCATCTCAGGTTCCGGAACTCCCAATCTCTGTGGGTCGACCTTCCCTTTGACGATCTGTCTTATTTCGTCCTTGCTCAGTCTGCCTGACGTGATGATCAAAGCTAGCTTTGCGTCCCTTTTGTCACTGTCTTTTTCTTGTTCTTCAAGGAAATCGGGGATTTCTCCTCCCGATCCTTCATTTTTGCTTTGCCCTTTTAGTTTATCTGCGTACGTGTCTTTTCCGACAGTTTGCGCCTTTGTTGAGGTTATAGTACATTGAAGTCTTGCCACTTAATGTGTGGCCTCTAGTGTCAGGCTCTTCAGCTTTGTAAACTCTGTCAGGCGTTTGTCCAATAGTGTCTCCTATCTTCTGCTCCTCCTGCCAGCGACAAGAGTGTCTTCATAAATGACCTATCAATTTTGGACATCTTGCGTAGTGTCTGAGAAATTTTTGAGTTTTCCGCCGTTGTGTTGTCCGGGTCATTAGCCTCTTCTTCTTTTTCTTCAGAGTTTTTCCCCATTCCCTGTTGGCTTGGGAAGCTCCCTCCTGGTTCTTTGTCTTTCTTGTTTGTGTGTCCTTCTGATGGAGTCCTCTGTGGTTGCCCCTCTATTTCTTTTCTCCATGTGTTGCGGCTCGATGACTCCACTTCTTCCCATGAATCTGGGATATTTTCGTCTGAGTCTTCATCTTCTTCAGTGAACGTGTAGTCCCTATGCATTTCTTTGGCGATTGGGGTATACGAAATGATGAAAGCAGCAAAACGTGAGTGGCAAGATAGATAGATAGATAGATAGATAGATAGATAGATAGATAGATAGATAGATAGATAGATAGATAGATAGATAGATAGAGATAGATAGATAGATAGATAGATAGATAGATAGATAGATAGATAGATAGATAGATAGATAGATAGATAGATAGATAGATAGATAGATAGATAGGTCAGTGTGCTTTCGGTTGGTAAAATAATGCTTCGCATTGAACAATGCCCTGCAACACTTTTGGAACATATTAGACAGACAAGGCTGCCGATGTGCGGTCGAGCATCCTGTGGACACGTAACCCAAATCTCGATTCGCTTAAATGCTCCAGTTCATGACCGACGCTAACATAACTTCCTATTGCTTGTCATCGATCCCAGTGTAGCGTCCGCTGTGCTCGTTAGGACGAGAGAACGCGTTCGGAACATACGACAGATGCCTGTAACTCCGAATATGCTTGATAGATTTGAAACGCTTTTGCGGAAATATATTTGTGGCGCAGTAAACTTCTAGGTTATGATCATGCGACAAATACTCCGAAGTCATCATCACTTGAAAAAGCGTTGAGTGTTGCGGGTGCCTTTAATTACACACTAATGAAGTTCTCGGTTACTCGATATACCAGAATTGGGAACGTTGAGATGGATGCCCAATAATTGTTAAGACATGCTTGCTTAGCGAAGGTACACCTCTTGCGCAGCTTTTCAGATAAAATCGAACCTGCATATATTGAACTCGCTAAAAATTGGGAATTAGTGCGATGTGTTGTATAATTCGATAGTAAAGTTTTATACAATTTGCCGTATTTTCGGTGCTAATTTCGGTGCGCAAGCTGGCTTCACGGCACTGCTTCAGGATAATGGAAGGAACGGAGCTTAGAGTAATACGAGGGCAAGTTTTTATTTATTAATTCTTTTTTCGCTGTTTTATTATGGGGCGCGCGATATCTGCAGGGCCAGGCTGTAGGCGAGAAAATACGGCATCGATCTAAACAACGACTCAGCATCTTCAAACGTAGCTTTGCGCACTCGTCGGGTGCTGGAAGCCTGTAGTGTGCCTTAGCCCAAATGTTGGCATTGTTTTAAAGACGACCGTCTTTCTTGGGATACTTGAACGCAGAAATTTCGGTCTGTCTGACTGTCACGCTTCAGCGACCCGGCCAAAGTTTAAACACTTGCTGAACGCTCAACCATCTTGAACGGGTAGCTGCGTTTAGACTTGTGAACATTGTCAATCAAAAAGCAAATATCACACATTTCTGAGGCGCAACATCAATACGTAAGTATTAGGCGGTGTGTTCCTTTACTAGAAAAAGAATAAATACGTCATTCTAAAGACCCTAGTGTTTCTAAGGCTGCGCTGAAAATGCGACGCTATGCACGGAAAAGCCCTCTGCCGACGATGAGATGGTGCCACCTGGCGGTGCCCTGGGTTCTGCACGAGCTCATGTTTCCCGATGCCACTGCTAGATGGCGTCCATATCTCATTTAGCGCCTACTCTATTTTATCAATGCCAGCCAGATGCGGCCGGTTCAACAGAGGATGCGCTGTCTGAGGCAAGGCAAAACATAAATGGCCGATCGTCTTTAGACTACATTTGCAGCGAAGCACGCAGATTCGGGGCCAATTTTTTTCAGTAACATACTCAGCGTGCTTTTTGGGATGCTGTATGCAGCGGCGGCATCAGACTTCTTTCCTGTAAATTCGACTGCGTTTAGCATCGCCAGCTTTGCGGAGAACAGCCATGTTCTTCCGCAGGAAAGTCCCCTTCCTTGAGGAAAAGCCAACTTCATGAGGTGTTCGCGCTGCCCGATGTTCGATATATCAAGTGTTCCGTCTATTTTTTTTCGATGTAGCCGTATATTTTCCTGTGCATTGATGTTAAAGCATTATCGTGATTGAAAATAGTTCTACATAAATGAATAATTTTATTTGACCTAGTTCGATATATTCAGGTTGGACTTCGCGATATTTGTAGTATCATAATGAATGAATAAATAAATAAATAAATAAATAAATAAATAAATGAATGAATAAATAAATAAATAAAAGTACGTTGAGAATTTAGTCGGCGTTCGTGAAAACAGCTTGCCAAAGTAGTGCATCAGGAATTTCGAGGTTATCTTTAGTGCAACGCCAAAACACATCTTCATATGCGAAGGGCACTTCGTTAGCTTGCAAGATAGGTTTCGGATAGGTGATATGTTGGGCTGGGGACACACATTCACACGAACGTGTGCACGCGCCCACACAACACACACGGGCGATTTTAACGTAGCACTTATTAACGCCGGATAAACATGAACATAAATGTTACAATCGTTAACAAGTCTGTCTTTACCCGCCGCTCTTAACCATTACGTCGTTGGTGGATGCTTCATCAGAAGGAAGAGAAGCTTGACAGCATGTTTCGCGCTCTCTTAGAATTGCAGGTGAAAGCCTCCTTTACTCGTGGTATTGAATTAGGTTGTACAATTACTGAACAGCCCTCTTTTTATAAATATTATGACGTGGAGCCAGCGACACGCATTAAATTACCGTGGCGTTCTCAGTTGTTCGCATTCCTACGGAATCGGTCGACCAGGCGACGATGTTATCTGATGTCATAATGTGATGTTATATTATGACGGGTTGAACTTTTCAGATATGTGACGTCATTATAACGTCACACATAACGTCTTGAGTGACATATGAAAGGTTGCGTGTTTTACCACTTCATTCGGCTCCCTTGTTTTTTCTCAAGGAGTCGCAAAACCAGACAGTTAGGGCGCTCGCCTTTAAAAAGAAATAAATACAAAGAGAAAACGTTTTGAAGAATGTGTCACATGCAAGCAAGCACGTGCAATACGCTTGGCGCGTTTTCCCTGCGCCGATGGAGTGTCGTCGAGTCACCGTTGCTCTATACGCGTTGGCGATGATAATTTACACTAGCCATTTCCTGATGGCGTTTTTCGCTTGGCCGACCTTGGGGACTGATATCTCAGAAAATATAAAACAAAAGACGGGTGTCGTTCAGAGCTGCAGTTGCCAGTCTTTACATTTCTGTTACTGCATCGCTTCCCGGCTTCATCGCTTCAGGCCGTTCAACAAATAAAACACTTGCACTGGTATAAACAAAATCAGTAACTAAGATTTCATACTGTAGAGACACAGAGAGAGAGAGATAGACAGGGGTAGGGTGGGAGATACGAAGAGGAAGTCCGGTAGGAGAACCGGATATCAGGATCCGTTTTGCTACGCTGCACTTCGGTGGGGTACGAGGGGTTGAATAGACGGCACAGAAAGAAAGAGAGAGGGGGAGATAATGCTGGAGAGAATTGAGAAAAACTACACACACAGTAAAAGAAAAGATGACTGATCCCTCTGTCATAGGAATCGGAATAACACGAAAAAAGCGTGCCCTAACAGAAGTAACTGAACGTTTACTGTACATTGATATAAGAGTGTTTATGCAATGTATATTGATGTCTGGCAGCTATAGCACCGTTTAACGTGGATGCACCCACTTTGATGATTAATGGTACATCTCCATCCCGACGACTAACGTCCATGGTAAATGATTAAACAAAACCTTGTGGTAGCTGTAGTAGTCAACGGTGAAAGCGTAAGCAGATAACGAAGTGTGATAGCCAGAAGAGCGTCGCATAATGGATGCAGAATTTGGGCGCCATCACGCAGCATGTTGTGATTGAAGACCACGGCCAGATTAGAGGGAAACGCAAAGCGCGTCGTGCCGCCCCGGTAGCCCGGCCGCGATTTTAGAGGTGAAGCTCCTTAAGGCGGCACCCGTTCGTCCCTCGTAGTAGTGCGTAACCAGTCGTAACGCTAGTACCAGATCCTGACCTCCAAGGTAGTGCCGGTGGTAGATTTTTCCTGTGCGTTGTTGAACAACAAAAAATTCGCAGCGTGCGCGTTAACTAAAAGCCGAATTCTTCTGTCTCTCATTCCCCATTACCAGCCATTGGGATGTTCCAGTAGGAAACGTTAGTAGAAGTAGAAGTGTAAGTGTTAGCTAAAAGCCGACTTCTTCTGTCTCTCATTCCCATTAGCAGCCATTGTTTACCTCCAAGGTAGTGCCTGGTGAGATTTCTCCTCTGCGTGATTAAACAATAAAATTTTTGTTCAAAACGCCGTTGATTGATGAAATAAACCAAAGAAAGACGCCAGATGTTTTGTAAAAGCAAAACGAAAGAACGCCAGATGTTTCTAAAGCAAAACGAAAAGACTCCAGCTGCTTAACGAAAGACGCCAGATGTTTTCTAAAGCAATGGTTTTCTAAACAATGAAAATTCACAGCGTACATGTAAAATTAAAGTGAGCTGCAAGTCGTCATAACTCATCGAACCTTTAGTATAAACGCGCCCGATCTCACGTCGGTGATGATGTACTGGGCAGAATTCACGGAAGATTCACGGTTTACCGATGAACCTCCGCAGCTTCGCCCACTCATCATCATTCACTCCGTGGATATGCTGCGATTTTTTCTCGGGGCGAGCACGTCAGCGGGGAACGCGGTGTTGCAGCCAGGTGAGGCAGGCGCGCGCCGCAGAGCTATTTTGGTTTGGATTAGAGTGATGCTATGAGCGAGGGCGACGCTTTTACGACGCTTGGAGTAAGATCGCCACCTCGCGGTGTGTTATGGCACTGACAAAATTGAACTTCTTTTGCACACGCGTCGAATGGCACGGACGGGTAACGCGTTGCAGGTGCTCATCGCGGATGCCGCAATAATGACGAATTACTTTATTTTACCGCTCTCAGACGGCAACAACAACCCGCCGACCGGGAGAGTGGTAGATATAAAAGGCGCGTTTGTAAAGGCGCTAGAGTCTGTGACCGTGGCGCAGTGGATAGCGTGCCCGGCATCTGTTGTTGCGGACCGAGCAGTCGTGGGTTCGATGCCCGTTGGCGGAACTTTTTTTCTTTGTCATCTGATCGTGTAACTTTTTTCTACGTCATTTCCGTGACGGAAATACGTCACTGAAGTCTTGGTGGACCCCGGCATAAAACACGTTCGTGTTAAAAAGGTGAAAACACTCACAGGAAGGGCGTTCTGAATATCATCTTCATCATCATCAGCCTCTCTACGACCATTGCACGGCAAAGGCCTCTCCCATGCTCCACCAATCAACCCGGTCCTGTGCTTTCTGCTGCCACGGTATACCTACAAACTTCTTAATCTAATCTACCCACCTAATTTTCTGTCTCCACCTCACGCGTTTGTCATCTCCATTTCTTCTTCTTGATTTCAACTATGAAATCCTTAACCCCCGTTTCTTCCCTGGCACACTCTGCTCTCTTCCTGTTTCTTAAGGTTACACCTATCATTTTCCTGTCCATCGCTCTCTGCGTCGTCCTCAATTTAAGTTGAACCCTCTTTGTAAGCCTCCAGGTTTTTGCTCCGTAGGTAAGTACCGGCAAGATGCAACTGTTATATATCTTCCTCTTGAGGGATAGTGGTAGACTACCATTCATGATTTGATAATGCTTGCCGAATGAGCCCCATCGCATCCTTATTCTTCTAGTTATTTCACTCTCGTGGTTCGGCTCAGCGGTTACTACCTGTCCTAAGTAGACGTACTCCTTTACAACTTCCAGTGTCTCGCCACCTATCGCAATGCGCTGTTCTCTGCCAAGATTGTTCGACATTACTTTAGTTTTGCGCATATTAATCTTCAGACCTACTCTTCCACTTTCCGTATCCAGTTAAGTAAACATGAACTGTAATTCGTCTCCCGCGTTACTCATCAATGCAATGTCATCATCTAATCGCAGCTTACTGAGATACTCTCCATTAACTCTTATCCCTAATTCTTCCCAATCTAGGGCCCTGAAAACCTCCTGTAAAGACGGGGTGAATAGCATTGGAGAGATCGTGTCTCCCAGCCGTACGCCTTTCTTTATTGGGATTCTTTCTTTATGGAGGACTATAGTGGCTGTGGATCCGCCATATATTTCTTCCAATATGTTTATATAGGCTTTGTCGATGCCCTGATTCCGCAGTGCCTGCATGACTGCTGATGTCTCCACCGAATCAAATGGCTTCTCGTAATCTATGAAGGCTATGTATAAGGGTTCGTTGTATTCGGCGCATTTCTCTATGACCTGATTGATAGCATGAATATGGTCTATTGTTGAGAAGCTTGTACGAAATCCTGCCTGGTCCTTTAGTTGATTGAACTCTAATGGGAATGCGAAGAGGCAAAATCGCTGGTGAGGATCAGGTAACATCGGGCCTGTTGAAAGATTGTGGAGAGATTATGCCTGACCACCCTGTGTACGAAGTGTCTCTCGACGGGGAGGATACCAGAATCTGGGAAGAATGCCAAGATCATCTTGATCTATAAGCAAAGGGACGTCAAGGACCTGAAAAATTACAGGCCCATCACCTTACTGTCCGTTGTCTACAAGCTATTTACAAAAGCAATTGCTAACAGAATTATTACGACATTACAGTTCTGAATGTAGTTGTTCAGAAAGGCCTGTGGATTGCGAGAAGCGAGGGCGTTTGCAGGGCCTTCTTCTACGACGTCAAATCGTGTAGACGGCGTATAAAATTCTTCCTTCCGACCGAGGTTGGACCAGGCCCCAGAAACTGAGCACCAGTTTCGGTTTCAAGGAACATGCGTGCTCGCAGCGGCTGCCGGGCTCCCTAAGATCTGGTTGAACGAGGGAAGGCTGATGAGGATGTTCGCAATTATCGTCTTTCACGAGTTTTCATAAATAAATTTGATTGAACGGGAAAGAACTGTTCTTTTCCTTATTTGTCTTTTTTATTTCATATTTTGTGAATTTTAAATTGGGCGAAGCATGGGAACTAGTTGACTGGTGTTCGTAGCTCTTGCCTCCGCTCACCCTTGCCACTCGCTCAGCGATATCACAAGTTGGATCGCGCTCGGTTATCTCGCTCGGTTGACGCACCAAGTATGAATACGGGAAAGACATTTGAAGGGGCGTGCATCGAACGGAAGCCGAGGGGAGCGAAGTCGAGCAGGTCAACTATGCAACAGAAGAAGATGGCTAAATTGGGGCATCACATGTTTTGCGCGGTTCTTTGGTGTGTTCACCCAGGGATTTACAGTTCCGCGAACGTTTTTCAGGTTCCCTAGTGACAACGGGTGAGCACAAGTATTTGGGTCTATTATTTAAACAGGTATTCATTTTTCCTGAGCACGTGAGTAAATTCAGTTCTCGGCAAGCCTGACTGGACTGACATACGCGATGTCTCGCTAGACTAATTCGTCATTACGACAGCCTACCTGTTGCCGGAAAATACGTTTATAAAGGAAGGCTTGAATGCATGTTGGTTCGGCTACACAGTTTTGTCATCTTCTATTTTTTCCATGTAGTTCAAATGATGTGAAGATCCTTCCTGTTCCTTCCTCTTCATGGAAATGAACGTAGTTACTTTGAAACATTGTGGACCTTTACTTCTGATACTGTCATTGGAATACAAGTAATGAACCCACTGATGTTTTGAGAAATCGTTTAACAGGGAATGTCGCTGGAGCCAACGTTTCGACAAGTGGTCTTTTCTTCGTCAAGGCAATTCCGCTGCCCTGACGAAGTCAACGTGTCGAAACATTGTCTCCAGCGGCGTGCCCTTTCCAACGATTTCTCGTCGCTTCAAGCCTCCCTCTTACCTGAACTTTTGTCTTGTTTGGTACTAAGTTCTGTAAGAAAAGTATGTTCGCCATCATAACAGGCGTGATTGAATCAAGTACGACGTGGCCTGCTCGGATTTGTTAATGCATTGGTTCCGTTATTCTGGGTTCAATGTTTGCTAATTATGCGCCTATTTCATTCGTAAATTAAAGCTGCTTTTGCAGATTGAGACTTTCACACTACGTGTATGTCTGTTTTTTATTAGGAAACATGTGATTAAAAAAAAGATTTGAATTTTATTTGTGTTGATCGAGTTTTCTCTTGTTGAGGAATCAGTCAGCTTTAGTTTGTCCACTTCACAACACACGAATAAAATTAAAAAAGTTGGTTAACTAAATTTGACGAATGGCCGCGTCACCCGAGAGGCCAGTGGACCTGCGACACAGCATGAATACATTCCGCTTGCATGCGAAGTGGGAAAGGAGGGCTTCCGTGGCAACCCTCCTCCTCTCGATTTCACGTCATTTCCCTCTATTTGTTGACGTCAACAGTGACGTTATGAAAGAAATGTTTTGTTTCTAAATATTTTTAGTAGATACCCGGCTGCCGCCAGTGGTGAAAGCGGCGCTGCCACAGCGTATCAGCATGCGAGAGCGTTTTACCTCTTCCCAGAATCAGATTGAACTGGGCTCAACCCCGAAATTTCGCTGCGCTGGCCCCAAAATTTACTTTTCTCAATTTGTGGAGTGAGTTGACTCACGTCCGGAACCACTCCAAAAATTTTTCGGCCCACCGCGAAATTTTGGTGGCCCTGCCCAAGAAATGGCTTTGTCGGGTGCGAGAATTGAGCTTACATGTTATTAAAAGGAATTGTAGCCGCTCAATTCCTACAGACACAGAGAACAAGCACGCAGTGTGTAAAGGAGGTTAGAAAAGCAGCAGCACAGCTCCTTGAAATGGTGGATGACCTTTCAGCCGAAGCTCGTAATCCGCCATTTCACTTTTATTTCGACAAGCTCTTCACCAGCCTGCACCCACTGAGGCGTCTGAAAGAAAAAAGAAACTTTTTAAGCCATGCACACAGTGAGGCAGAACAATGTGCCGAACGAATGCCCCATCGGTCGGACTGATTTCATCAAACGCAAGACCCAAATTGTAACCAAGTGATCAATATCTCGCGATGTCACAGCAGCGGCCATTCGAGTATTTGGTGTCAAAAGAAGGCGGCCAAAGCGTGTTGCCAGCACCCGAAATCTAATGTGGCACTTGCATACACACAGCAATGTACTTTAGTATGCGTGGCGGGGACTCGGAAAAAATTGCTGCACGGAGCCTCAATTTGCAGACCTATATCTGAACGTGGCTTTCAACCATAATTGAATGTGACATGGACAACCGAAAGCTTTCCCCATACAGAGGGCTCTGCTCGTGTCATTTCCTAATATTAGGCACCGACTGCTACTTAGGATTATAACCTGCTCGTACTTCAGCATTAAGCTACAAATGGCTACTAAAATAACTACAATTTATGACTACCCCCGCAACTGTCAAAAAATGACTACAAAAAATGACTACCCCCACGACTGTGATTTTGAGTACTCTCATGCCGTACTCATTTTTATTGTTCCCAACCAGCAGTTACTTAAAGAGATGCAAGGCGCGCTCAGATTGACATTTAGTAGCGGAGCTGTTTATGCTCGGTGAAACTCCGTTAGTCTCGAACAAAAATTATCATCATAATGAACCGGCACGCGCTCCCTTCGTTCCCTTCTTCATCTCCTGCTTCCCTCCCACAACCCATGAACCACTTTGACTAGCGTGGGATACAATATCGCTGATGGGCGAGCAAACGTGTACAGAGATAAGGAGAAAGGAACGGAAGAAAGACAGAGAAAGAGAGAAGTAAACACACACAGAGCAAAAACATATAGCAGCACAGAAAGGAAAAGATATAATGAAATGGAGTGAGAAAGAAAGATATATAAAGAAAGAAGGAGCAAGAAATAAAGTGAGAGTAATAAAGGAAAAAAGAGACAGAAAGATAGAAAGAACAAGAAAAAGAAAGTAATATACATACAGCGAGAAGGAAATAAAGAAAGGAAATATGAAATAACTTGAAATTAACAGACACAAAATGACAGAAAAAGAACAGATAAAGAGAGAAAAACAAAGAAAGAGAGGCAGAAAGAAAGATAAAAATAAATAGAAACAAGGAAGGCCGCCCAGCGCCGCCCTTCCTTGAGGCTTGGCACCACTATTGCCAAGCTGTCGCAACTTTTTTTTTTGTGGCAGCTGGAGAAACTTTAGGGACGCTTTGCTAAGGGACGCAATGTTCTGCAGCAAATGTTTTTCATTCACCATCTGTATCGCGTTTCAAGCGAATTCCGGCATCGTAGTTAACGGGAAGCCGCATGACTGAGTTGAGAAGATATGCTGGTCAAGCAGCATAAGTATTAAGTATGACTTTCGAACTAATTGGCTCCAAGAGCGGTGTGTATGTGAAGGAACGCAGCGCACAGAAGATAAAGAAGAGAAGAAACACACAGAGCGCTGCTTTCTGTGGGCTAGTTTCTTCAAGTATGAATACGAACGAACTCGCCCAACTTGTTATCTTGTTCCAACAGCGGTGCTGCATTCTGCGCCTCGTTTTCCTACAATATACCTATTGTTAAGGACAGATGCATATCGCTCTTCGAAAATGGAGTACTTACTACTGATTCATCTCTTGGCTTTAACAACAAAGCCGTTGATGCCTCATCAAGAGCGAAAATTGACCGGCGTCCCGCGACGGCGGTACCCACAGTCCGCACACGAATTGTGCCAAAGATCATCATTACGCATTGACGGCATCACGACGTCACAGATCGCCAAGCTCTATGGCGGCATTTTGACATCACGACGATGTCACAGTGAGGTGACTTGATGACGTCATCACATAGCACCATCAGCGTCGCCAAAGGTGGCCCGATCACGGAGGTGGTGCAACATTAGGACAGGTGCCTCCGATCCTGGAGGTAGTGCAAACCCCATTAGGTGCAGAAAGCTTTCAGCAGGCATCAGGACAGGATCAGTACATCGACAGAGGAGGAAAGGAAGATGTTTTTCACCTTCGAGTTGTCTTGTGTGAGTTAGCGACTCTGTGAGTTATTTTAAGCGAGCCTAGCTACTGAGCAGCTAGGCTCGCTTAAAAGCTAGACTCGCACTAAGGGGACTGCTGCATACAGCTCTCATAAAATAGTGTATGAAGTACTCTATTCGCTTCTTTCACGCACAGTGGCTCCACCGAGCGGTGACCGCCGGAGCCTACCTCATGGTTACCTTAATATCCGTCCTGCTTGGGACAGCAGATGCTGCCTCTTTCTTCGTGTCGTTTGAGGTCGTTTCGTCCAACGCCGGCACAAGCGGCTTCATAAATGGGACCCAGAAATGAAGTTCCGTGTGCCTCACAAGCTAAAGCGAAACAACACATGCATGGTTCACCGCGTTCGTCTTGGTGTGACATTCACAAGAGGCTATGCCCACTTGATCGGCTGCAGAGACACAGTTCCCAATTGTGGTCATCGTGAGTTAGCAGAAACACTTGAACATATATTTTGCGTCTGTCCAGCGTACGCACGAGGACATCAGAAGTTGGTCACCTCGATTGGGAAATATCATAGTAGACTAATAACCGATGACATTGTGTTAGGTCCTTGGCCTGATGTCAGCAGCACATGTGTGGGTATAGAAGCAGCCATAGCCTTCTTACAAGCCACTGGACTGAATTCACGTCTTTAGATTGGACCAACGCAACGAAACTATATTCGCATCTCCCTACCTTACCATCGCCATTCATCACTCTTTCGTTCCCCTGTGCCTCCTCCCAAGTGTAGAGTAGCAGGCCAGAGCAAACTATAGCTCAGGCCGACATCTGTGCCTTTCTCTAAATAAATTCTCTATCTCTCTCTCTTTAGGTTGTTTCGCAACAGTGTGAGCGGTTTTGATATTAGCGTGACCCTCCGGGTTTCTCAAGTTGAAAGGAAACTAAGAAAAAACTCAAATCTAGTTACACCCCAAAAGAAAGCTGTGCGAACTGCGGAGCATTGATTCACCCGTGTTTCCCTTCTGTTTATGTTGTGTTCCTAATTTCTGTTTATCTGCACTTTCGTGCTGCTTTCTGCTCTTTTGGTATGAATATATGCTATTTTGTGCACTTGTCTCTCCTTTTCTTGTTACTATCTCATTTGGTTTGCGATTTTCAATTTTCTCTAATATCTTCTCCGTTTATTATTTGGCTGCTGTTTGCTCCTTCGAGCGCGGTGCGTCTAACTCCCGACACTGACGTTTTGCTGTCGCTTCTGCGGCACGGCGAGAAGAATTAGCCATTCGGCGACGCTGGCGTTCCAAATGCGCAGCCTGCTCGACATGTGTGTTTCAAACGTGGGGTCTGCGTGACACCAAAGCCAGAGAAAAGACCACGACAGGACGGTCCGCTAAACTGCTCCGTAATTACAAGAAAAAGGCCAATGGTTTTGCTGCTTACTTCTCTGAGCAAAACCGTACGGTGGGAGGTCAAGTAAGCCTCCCCTTCAAATTAGCGCCGCTTAAAGACCTGTGTAATGCGAATTTCAGGAGAATATTGACTGCATTATCCAAGCATATTGAAATGCCGGAGTATTCGTATCTCGTGCAAGGTAGGCTCCGGATCGGCGATGTGTCTCGGGGATGACACGAACAAGCACGAAAGCACACAACACGGTTGGCATCAACGTAGCGTTTAACACAGATCAACATGATCTTGCGTGTCAGAAATGTTCAACAGTCAGCACCGACCCGATGCTCTGACCATGACGCCGCTTTCGAGTGCGTCATCATACTGAGTAAAACGCCTTCAAGAATGTCCCACGTGCAAGCAAGCGTGTTCCAGAAGCTTGGCGCGTTTTCAAAAAGCGCTGACGCATTGTCGTCTAGCCGGCGTTGTGCTGTTCACGGTGACGCTCACAACTGAGACGACCCAAGTTTTATGTAATTTTCTGTTTAGCGCATTTCACTTTGAAACATGTGCTCTAATATAATTAAAGTAAATGACTTGAAATTTGTGTTCTAAAGAGAGGGAGAGAGGAAAATAGAAGGTTAACGAGATATTGCATCCGGTTTGCTACCCTGCACTTCTGTGGGGGAATTTGGGTCGCAAAGAGGGTGTAAGGAGACCGAGAAAAAGCGAGAAAACAAGAAGACACATTTACAGGTAAAAAATAAAGGAAAGAAAGCACTTACAGGAACGGTGTTCTAAGTACAGTCGTTCAGAAAGGCCTGTGGAATACGAAAAGCTAGCAGCGATTGCACGGCCTTCTTCGGCGACGTTAAGTACTATCGATGGCTTATAGAATTTTCTCTTCCGACAGATATCGGTCGTCCAATGTTTCGAGCCAGTAGGAATGACGGTCGTTCTGCTCTGGGCAGTCCCATAATGTATTTCCAATTCTTTCATTTTAGGGGCGAAGCTCCTTAAAGCGGCACCCGTTCGTCCCCGTCGTAGTGCGTAACCAGTCTTAACGCTAGTACCAGATCTTGACCTCCAAGGTGGTGCCGGTGGGAGATTTCTCCTGTGCGTTGTGGAACAATAAAAAATTCGCAGCGTACGCGTTGACTAAAAGCCGAATTCTTCTGTCTCTCATTCCCCATTAGCAGCCATTGGCATGTTCCAGTAGGAAACGTTAGTAGAAGTAGAAGTGTAAGTGTTAGCTAAAAGCCGACTTCTTCTGTCTCTCATTCCCATTAGCAGCCATTGTTTACCTCCAAGCTAGTGCCTGTTGAGATTTCTGCTGTGCGTGATTAAACAATAAAAATTTTGTTCAAAACGACTTTGATTGATGAAATAAACCAACGAAAGACGCCAGATGTTTTCTAAAAGCAAAACGAAAAGACGCCAGATGTTTCTAAAGCAAAGCGAAAAGACGCCAGCTGCTTAACGAAAGACGCCAGATGTTTCTCCTCTCCTCGGTGATGATGTACTGGGCAGAATTCACGGAAGATTCACGGTTTACCGATGAACCACCACAGCTTCGCCCACTCATCATCATTCACTCCGTGGATATGCCGTGATTTTTCTAGATGCGAAGCATCTTATGGCGGAGACAAACCGGTGGTGGTGGTGGCGGTGGTGTGCGGCGTGACCACCCTTAATGCGCATGCGCAAACCCTCTCCACACACCTTCTCTCCGATCCCCCTCTCCGTTCACCGTCTCCCCTCTCCACCCCTCTCCACTTCCCCAGTGAAACGCGGGCTCGACATGCCGAAACGCTGCTTCGCGTCGCCCCATGGTCCCTTTCAGCGGGAGATGGTGCGGTGTTTCCACAGTGGTGACAGGCTTCGTAGGCGTACAAAAACATGAAATTTATGTAGGTAAAACTATCGAATAGATCCTTTTTATAATTGCAAGGCTAGCTTTCCTGCGATGTTGTTCGCCCAAGTAATGGCGGCGAGTCAGTTCGGCGAAGGGCATTTTCAAGCGCAGTGTGCTTGCGCTACGATGCGGAAAGCGTAGCCATTGGCACGGCCGCTCGATTAAAAAAAAAAGCAAAATAAAGTGACCGTTCCACAGGTTTCTTCATATAAACACGCATTTTACACAAGTTCCAGCACGATCTCCTCTCCTCTTGAAGCACAACAGGTTTTGCCATTAGTCGGGCGAATGTGCTGCGCAGAGAAGCGCACTTGCGCACCACGAAAAGGGTCTGTAGCCACCTGCACCGGAAATGGTGCTGATATCCGCCTTCAGACATAATTGCCATATGTAAGCATAACCACGCATAGCATCACGTCATATTGATTTATGTTTTTTTGTATCGCGACTGCTCTATCGGACGAACGGCACGCTGCAGCTGTATGCGTCTCTACTGATGTGCGTGCCATTGTTATATGCGCACCTACGGGTTAATAAATTTTCTTTCATATCCCCCTGCCTCGCCCGAAGAAAGCTTCCTGACCTGTTCTAAATAGAGTTTACTCACTCACACACTCACTCACGTCAGCACTTCTGTACGTTGGCGCTGACTCTTACGAGCTTCTGTAATTACCCGCCTGCACCGGACATTGTAATAAACAAGGAAGAATTATTTACTTTCAGGGGAACCTAAGAAGACACATTGCTAAAAGGCGCAATGTTTTGAGGGAAGTGCTATTCATTCCTAATCGTGATCGCGTTTTCGACAAATGTAAACGGTGTCTTTCAAGGCAAGGCCTCATTATTGACTTGAGAAAGAATGGCGGTAGTGGGCAATAAAGATTAAGTATAACGTTTTTGTCCAAGTGGCTCCAGGCGCAGTATCTTGTTCCGTCGTATTTTTCTCTTTAAGGATAATTATTAACGACAGCGGTACTCAGCTCTGTCATAGCAGAATATATGGCGCTACAAATCTTTCCCTTGCTCTAAGCACAGGCTCAAGTGCTGGGTCCTCAGCAGTTAAGGGCTGCTGAGCACTTAAGGTATAAGAACAGCTACACAGAACCCTTGCGCAGTAGCACAGTGTGTTATAAAGTTTAGTGACTGGGCTTGTGATGACGTCGACAAGAGAGAAGACAAGACACCGCAATCGCCGACTAACAACTGGAAAGGTACGCAGAGAGGAAAAGGAAATAGGCAGGAAAACATATCGGCGCATGCCCAGACAAGAGGACCTGTCAGTCCAGCGCGCGTTCGGGTCTACGTGACAGATAATCATTCATGCATCCGATTTCTTTTTTATGCAAGTTAGTCGATGGTTGGCTAACGCGTGCGCTACCACTATCATCGATATGCCATGCCTCAATCATCAGACGCGTTTCTTCATTCCTGTGTCTGTACAAAACTGCGCGTTCACAGAATGTTGGCATGCGCTTCCACTCTCGAAAATGTAAAGATAGATTAGCTAGTGGGCCTCCGGTTAGCGATCTCTTATGTTCCGCTAATCTCTGGTTGACATAGCGGCCCGTCTATCCTACGCAAGAGCCATCGCAGCTATAAGGAACCTTATACACCACTCCTGTGCGACAATCAGTGAATTGCTTGGTGTGTTTTACGAAACGAAGGTCTGTCCGTTTCTTGTATATTACCCGCTCATTATTTCTCTGCACAGCGGCACGTATCTTACCTAACTTTTTGGCGGCCGTGAAAACAACATTAACGCGATATCTACCTCCCGCTTTCTTGAGCCTGTGAGATATGCAATGAATGCAAGGAACGCCTTCGACACGTTTGTTACTATTGTTTTCTGCAACCTTCTCGGACTGAAGAAACCGGAATCTTTAACCGCTCAGCGAAAGTGGCCACTGCAACACGAGGATAACCTACATCCAAAACACGCGTAACCTGTCCGTTAACGCTGGCACTCATTTGGCGCTCACACGATTTGGGGATAGAAGACTTTAGGCTTGATATGACTATACCGTTCTCAACAACCTTGGAAAGCTTTGACGAGAAGTTTAACAGCGGTTTCGACGATCTAGGGGAACACTACAAGCATACGTGAGTCTTCTGAAACGTTATGCAAATGCCTAGAAGTTGTATTTCATCCATAGAAGGCAATTTTTACAGTAAAGCTGTTAAGGTTGAGGTTAGCCATGCGTCGTAGATAGAAAATTATCATCACCATGAACCGGCACGCGCCATCTTCTGCCTCCTCATCATCGCCTTCCCCTTGATCCTCTTTTGCTACACTGAGAGATTACGCAGAGAGAGATATTCAGAAACGAAGACATAAAAAGAAACAAAGAGAAAAAAAGGAGAAAGGGAAGGAAAGGTGAAAAGACATAAAGACAGGGAAAGGAATCAACAATTCGAGAAAGAGATATAAAGCCGCAGACACAATAAAGAAGATAGCAAACAAAGAAGGGCGAAAGCATAGCTATTCATAGCCCAGTATAGAAAGTATAGCCGTGTGGCGTAGAAAAACTATCATCTTCACGAACCGATACACGGTCTCTTCGTTATCTACTTCATATTCGTCCTCTTCTTCATTTTCTGCTTCTAGTCCACCAGGTCTGCTGTGAACAAGCCTCGTGCGACTTTGTGTGCAAGCTGCGCTAATTGTTTTAAAAAGTAAACTTCAACCCTCCGCCATCTAATTCAAATTGCTGGTTCAGTGCGGTAACCAGGGATTCAAAGTCGTAGCCCCTGCAAAATGTCACACGTGAGCCAACCATCGATTAACTTGAATAAAGAAGAAATCAAATGCGTGAACAGTTATGTCTCACGTAGTCCCCACGCCTACTGGATTCATGGGTATCGCCTCTTGCCTGGGAATCCTCAGATAAGTTTCTGCACCTACTTTTTTCCGTGAATCTGCTCCTTTTCAATAGTTCGTCGGTGCTTGTGGTGTCTTCACTTCTTTGCTGTGTCCGTGTTTTCAAGCCAGGTCTTTTAACATGAATCATACCCAGGAATTCGGGACATCGCTTTTAGTTCACCTTTTTTCACACCACGTGGCGTACGGACCTTCAACGTTCAAAATTCGCGCGATGACGCTTGCCGTAGTCGCGCGAATCGAGAAAACCACAATACATAAAAAAAAAAAAGCACGACGACGATATCCGCTACAAGCAGCGAGCGTGAACCTAAATCGACGACTGATAACCGCAGCGCATGCAACGAGCGGCCGGTTGGGCAGCTCGACCATGAATCAGCAGTTCTGTTGCAATGAAAGGAGGCTTACGTTTCGCTTGGCTGCGCTTGATAACGACGAGCTCTCGAAAGAGCGTGCTGCCCTTCTTCGCATACCCTGCCTCTTCAATATATTTCGTCCGATTATATTGTTGTTGGCTCCCACGGGTTTCTTAAAAGTTCTAAAGCAAGAACGTCCTTTAGCACTGCTGTTTTTGTAGTGTGAAAAAACCTAACTTCCAGAAAATAATACAAGCTTGTGAGGCTGATGACGATCGCGGATTCAAAATGTGTAGACAGACGCTTGCCGTCCCTAATTTCAGTTGGTCTCAATTTATGAATTCAATATTTTGCGCTTTTACAAGACGACTTGCCGTGTTATATTCGCTGCCCACAGACATTTTTCTTTAAAGCTCAATTACCAGCAGAGGTAAAGCAACAATACCTTTGCAAGTACAATATTGTTCAATGATCTTCTCAAAAAGAATCATTTTAATAAAGTCACCTTAGTTTCAACAGCGCCCCTAACAAGCTCTCGCGGCTCCGCGCCCGTGTGTCTGAGAAAAACAATAAGGCCGCCTGTGACATACAACATGTAAAACCGTATTGCCCATGCGTAGTTGGGGTGGTTTACGAAATACCCCTCAGCTGTGGTAGGACATACATCGGCCACACTGGTCGATGTTTAAATATCCGATTAATGGAACATGAAGCCTCCCTTAACAATGTATCTGGTTTACACTTGCCTTCGCACTGCAAGTCCTGCGCATGCGCGCCCTGGTTTTCGGAAACCAGGGTGCTTGGGAAAATTCGAAACCAAGTGGCCAGAGAATTGTTGGAGGCTTTTTGCATAAATAAGAAGGGTGCCCAATGTGTTAGTGTGCCTTCCTTGAATTTATATCGCAACGAATTGCACTTTTTAGACAAGTCTTGATAACTCAAAGTAGGTTGTCATTCTGTTACCGTGATTGTCAATGTGACTCGCCCATGCGCGTGAAGCTACCTGGAACGCAATGTTCTTTCCAATAAAACAGTTTTTAGTTTGGCACAAGTCCTGTCATTTCTTGTCCTCGTTCCTTTGTGCCTCCAAATTTTTGTCAGACCATGCACCAACTAGCCCAAGAACGCGTTTTAGTCGAGAACTAAAGACGCCGGAAATCACCGACTTCATTATGCTCATGACATGCTACCCACGCCGCGTTTTCCTCTCCGCTAAGTGTTGGTGAAAGAGGGATGAAACAGATTAGACTGATATAAATTATCGTGGAACTCGCCTTGTTTGACTGCCTATGCTGATCTGCAACCCTTCAGGGTGGCCTAGTAAATAAGGTGCTCGACTGCTGACCCGCAGGTCGCGGGATCGAATACCGGCCGCGGCGGCCATATTTTCGATGGAGGCGAAAACGCTAGAGGCCCGTGTACTTAGATTTAGGTGTATGTTAACGAACCCCAGTTGGTCGAAATTTCCAGAGCCCTCCACTACGGCGTCTCTCATAATCATATCGGGGTTTTGGGACGCTAAACCCCAACAATTATTATTATTATATTATGCTGGTCTGTAGAATTGCAGGAGGTCGCGGCTTGAAACCCGGTTCTTGCGGCCAGTTTTATTCTGGACAAAATAGCTTGTTTCTATTAAATGCGAAGCATTTCTTAGCGAACTTCTGCGACTTTGAGCGTATCTATCTATCTATCTATCTATCTATCTATCTATCTATCTAGCCGCCTACGACTTTGTGCTCTCAAGGTCGCTTGGTTCATCGAATGTGCACCAAAATTCGTATGGCGTAACATGACTGTATGACGAACATAAATGACAAGTCATAACATGAAAATCATGACACGCATGTCATGTACAGCATGATTTACATGCTACGCTCATGGTGCGCCGGCGACCGTTTCGCTAGTTTGATATACACCAAAATTGGTATCTTGCGACGTGACTGTGTGACGAACATAAATAACACGAGTTAACATGAAAATCATGACACGCATGTCATGTACAGCATGACTTACGTCCACGCTCATGGGGCGCTGGCGGCGGTTTTGCTAGCTTGATCTACCCCGAAATTGGTATCGCGCGACGTGACTGTGTAACGAACATAAATAACACGAGTTAACATGAAAATCATGACACGCATGTCATGTACAGCATGACTTACGTCCACGCTCATGGGGCGCTGGCGGCGGTTTCGCTAGCTTGATCTACCCCGAAATTGGTATCGCGCGACGTGACTGTGTAACGAACATAAATAACACGAGTTAACATGAAAATCATGACACGCATGTCATGTACAGCATGACTTACGTGCCACGCTCATGGGGCGCTGGCGGCGGTTTCGCTAGATTTATATACACCAAAATTGGTATCTTGTGACGTGACTGTGTGCCGAACATAAAAACACAAGTTAACATGAAAATGATGACACGCATGTCACGTACAGCATGACTTACGTGCCACGCTCATGGGGCGCTGGCGGCCGTTTCGCTAGCTTGATCTACCCCGAAATTGGTATTGCACGACGTGACTATGTGACGAACATAATAACACGAGTTAACATGAAAATAATGATATGCATGTCATGTACAGCATGACTTACGTGCCACGATCATGGCGCGCTGGCGGCCGTTTCGCTAGCTTGATCTACCCCGAAATTGGTATTGCGCGACGTGACTATGTGACGAACATAATAACACGAGTTAACATGAAAATAATGACATGCATGTCATGTACAGCATGACTTACGTGCCACGCTCATGGGGCGCTGGCGGCCATTTCGCTAGCTTGATCTACCCCGAAATGGGTATTGCGCGACGTGACTATGTGGCGAACATAATAACACGAGTTAACATGAAAATAATGACATGCATGTCATGTACAGCATGACTTACGTGCCACGATCATGGCGCGCTGGCGGCCGTTTCGCTAGCTTGATCTACCCCGAAATTGGTATTGCACGACGTGACTATGTGACGAACATAATAACACGAGTTAACATGAAAATAATGATATGCATGTCATGTACAGCATGACTTACGTGCCACGATCATGGCGCGCTGGCGGCCGTTTCGCTAGCTTGATCTACCCCGAAATTGGTATTGCGCGACGTGACTATGTGACGAACATAATAACACGAGTTAACATGAAAATAATGACATGCATGTCATGTACAGCATGACTTACGTGCCACGCTCATGGGGCGCTGGCGGCCATTTCGCTAGCTTGATCTACCCCGAAATGGGTATTGCGCGACGTGACTATGTGGCGAACATAATAACACGAGTTAACATGAAAATAATGACATGCATGTCATGTACAGCATGACTTACGTGCCACGATCATGGCGCGCTGGCGGCCGTTTCGCTAGCTTGATCTACCCTGAAATTGGTATTGCGCGACGTGACTATGTGACGAACATAATAACACGAGTTAACATGAAAATAATGACATGCATGTCGTGTACAGCATGACTTACGTGCCACGCTCATGGGGCGCTGGCGGCCGTTTCGCTAGCTTGATCTACCCCGAAATTGGTATTGCGCGACGTGACTATGTGGCGAACATAATAACACGAGTTAACATGAAAATAATGACATGCATGTCATGTACAGCATGACTTACGTGCCACGATCATGGCGCGCTGGCGGCCGTTTCGCTAGCTTGATCTACCCCGAAATTGGTATTGCGCGACGTGACTATGTGACGAACATAATAACACGAGTTCACATGCAAATAATGACACGCATGTCATGTACAGCATGACTTACGTCCACGCTCATGGGGCGCTGGCGGCGGTTTCGCTAGCTTGATCTACCCCGAAATTGGTATCGCGCGACGTGACTGTGTGGCGAACATAAAAACACAAGTTAACATGAAAATAATGACATGCATGTCATGTACAGCATGACTTACTTGCCACGATCATGGCGCGCTGGCGGCCGTTTCGCTAGCTTGATATACACCAAAATTGGTATGTTGCGACGTGACCGTGTGAGGAACATAAATAACACGAGTTAACATGAAAGTCATGACACGTATGCCATGTACAGCATGACTTGCGTGCCACGCTCATGGGGCGCTGGCGGCCGTTTCTCTAGCTTGGCCGTTTCTCTAGCTTGACCCAAATTAGAGTATGCTTGTATTACATGGGATCCATACACTAAACACAACATTAAAATTATGGAGAGAATCCAGAGAAAAGCTGTTCGCTTTATTTACTCTAAGTTTAAGCACACCGACTCCCCCACACAGCTCATGATAGAAAATGACATTCCGCTCCTCGAAACACGCCGGCAGATGCTTCGCCTCAACTTTTTACAATCATTAATTAGTCATGAATTATCCATAGAACCCGAGTTATATGTGTCCCCCCTGTCCACGAGGCGTACACGTCATGATCACACACATGCATTAACCCCTCATTTCGCTAGGACAGATACTTACAAATATTCCTTCTTCCCTAGAACAGTGTCGGAGTGGAACTCCACGAATAAACCTTCCTAAATCAGCTTGTTACCCATGTCTTATGTTGTGTTTGAAAATGTGTATATTCTTTGTATCACCGTATTCATGTTTTGGCATTATGTTGCCTTTCTTGTACGCATATTAGGGTCATTTCTGCGTTATGTTTGAGGTTTTATATATTGTTTGAACTAACTGTATTGATATTTTTCTAATGTACTTCCTGTTTGGATGCAAAATGAGTGCCCTTCCTGCAAGGACCGAATTGTGGTCTGCAGTATTTTATAAATAAATAAAAAAATAAAAACCCCGAAGTTGGTATTGCGCGACGTTACTGTGTGACGAACATAAATAATAGCAGTTAACATGAAAACCATGTCACGCATTTTCCTCAATGACATACAAGACGATGTGTGCAGCTCTTTGCTGGCTGCTTCGCATTACATCGATTCCCACAATGCGTGGAATCTGCCGGCTTTTTTTACATGGTAAAGTTCGTTAAAAAGTCTCTCGTCAGGACCCATTTAATATTTTCATTACGAGTTGAAATCTTTTGCTTATGTTCGCAAGTGACGTGGAGGGTTCTCGAAAAGCCGTTTTATGTTTATTCTCTGTGTCGTGACTTTGTTTACCGATAGACAACGTAGCACCTCATGAGGCGATGTTTCTCAAATAGTGGATTACACTGAAAGTTGTTAAAGGCAAGCTGAGCAACCTTCCACGAATATCTTTCTTTTTTTTTAGTCAATTAGTTCACTGTTGAGCGTGAAAAAGCGCGCCGAGAGGGGACAGAAAACGAAAAGAAGCACACATACACATCGCTAGTGTGTGTGCAACTCTTTTGAACTGCCCTGTTACCGTGCTGCCAGAAGGTAAACATTGCTGTCAACACAGGCCTTGTCCGCCTCGGTGGAGCAGTAAATATGGTGCTCGGCTGCTTACCGGAAGGCCCCGAGTTCGATCCTGGCCGCGGCGGTCTCATTTCGATGAATGCGAAATGCTAGGGGCCCGTGTATTGTGCGATGTTAGTGCACGTTAAAGAACACCGGATGGTCAAGTATTCCGGAGCATTCCACTACGGCGTCTCTCATAATCATATCGTGGTTTTGGGACGTTAAATCCCGGATATTATTAACGCAGGCTTTACCTATACCACGGCGATGGTCTGCAAGTCTGCAAGCGGAGTTCTTTCCCTGCATTTCGTTACGTACCGTAGGCAATGTACATACTCTGTTTTTCTTACGTGATGAGCCCCACTTTTTTTCTGTGTTGGTTCGTGGCGCTTCTAGAGTGGCCGCATTGAGCTTCTCGCAATGGGAGCTTAACTGAAGCCTCGTGCTGCAGTCAATGACGCTGAAAGCAGTGTGTTGCAGTGCGCGACTCACATCTCGCAGAAAGTGTGACCCCCCTCTTAAAGGTATGGCCTACTTTTTGATTATTTTCATACTTAGTAGACACGATATTTGCCTGCTAAGTGACGGACCGAATTTGTCAGAAATCTTATATGATCAAATTCTTCAGTTTCCTCGCATCACTCATTACCATCGTCTCAATCCTACAGTAATGCCAATAAACACTAGAGGGTGCTAAGTAATATCATTAATTAAGAGGGCAGTGTTGTATGGCTTGTGATGTTCAAAGCTCCTAGTGACCCGGTGAGCTTGGAAGCGTGGGCTCGTGCCATGCCAAGGAAAGATCGAAAGCGCACGCCTCGTGACTACGTTTGCGAGAAGAACTTCTCGTAGACAAGGCCTATCATTCGTATAAAAAGAAACGCTCTGGGCTCCTTATGCATTAGACTAAGACGACTCGAAGGTGAAAGTTTTCTTCTTGTCGTCATTCGATGTGTCTGTTCTGCCCCACCCTCGTGCAAAAGCTTTCTGCACCTAACGTAGTTTTTCACTGCCTCTGTGATTGGCCAACCGATCACAGAGGCAGTGCAATGCGACAATGTCATGTGATGAAGTCACGTTATGTGACGTCATCATGCCGTCATAATTACGTGATCTTGGGAATGTGTGACGCCATAATAACGTCCCATCGAGATGTCATCACGTGATGATTTTTTGTTGACGCCGCCAACGCCGTGGAAGCAATTGGCTGATAAAGTGTGGCGCTGCTGAGTAGCGAGGTCTAGAGTCACTGTATATGCTACCTTTAGGTAGCAGAGTAGCGCATAGGTCCGGCTAGCAACCACAGCTGTGCGGTGAAGTCGCACTCCATTTTTGCAGGCGACATGCCTACCGCGTCGCCGATAAACATGTCTGGCGTGTCGAAGGCTGGCGATAAACATTGGCTGTCGATGACTAGAGTTAATTGAGTGAGCTGCAGCGGCGGCGTCGAGCAATACAAAAATTGGCCCGAGCGTCAGCTTCTCCGCAATGCATGGTTGCTAGCGGCGTTGGAAAACAGATGCGCAACTCTGCTACCTAAAGGTAGCATATACAGTAACTCTAGTGAGGTCGTGTGTTCTATTCCCTGCCACGGCGGTCGTATTCCGGCGGGGACGAAATGCAAGAACACATGCTTACTTAGGTCTGTTAGATGCACGTTCTAGACCCCCGGGTGTTTAAACCTATCACAGAATCTCCCACTGCGGCTTGGCGATAATGACAATGTGGTTATGGAACGTAAAGACCCTTAAAGTATTATTGTTTACGTAGGCCGCTTGGGGGCAACAAAAATAATGCATGAAAAACAACCTCGTATACACGCGTCATCATTAATGCAGGAGTGTCACGCACAGAGTTCTGCCTAAATTAATATTCTGCATGTTCCATCACAAGCATCTGCTTATCAATAATTCGGAAGTATCCATGTGAATGCGCACATGGATACTTCGGAATTACGCATGCTCTTGCCGCAGGATAAAAAAAATCGAGATATAAAGGGAGAAGGCTATGATATTCCTCTAGTCTTGCTTGCTTTATTCGCTAGGCCATCTTCTGGCGCTGCTGTCGCATCCGAAAAGCTACAGCGCAGTGTGTCTGTATTTTGGCGGTGTACAAGTAAAGAAATGGCTCCTCCTGGTCTCTGTATATATATTTTTTTGCAGTGAGATTGCAAGTTGTGATATCCACAACCCGACTAGACGAATTAATACGAGTGCGGTTTAAACCGATGCACCGTGGAGAAAACAATAAAACAGTTTGAATATAAATGCTTCAAGCTTTCATTTGTGGTAATGCAATTTACATGAATATAAGTGCTTCAAGCTTTCATTTGTGGTAATGCAATTTACATAAACCAACACTCTACCAGTTTCACGCCTTAGTAATACTACTACTACTACTGCTACTACTACTGCTACTACTACTACTACTACTACTACTACTACTACTACTACTACTACTACTACTACTAATTATTATTATTATTATTATTATTATTATAACATTATTATTAATAATAATAATTGTTATTATTGTTATTAGTAGTACTAGTACTAGTGGCGTTTCATGTCCCAAAACCACGATATGATTACGTGGGACGCCGTATTGGAGTGCTGCAGAATTATTGATCACTTAGGGTTCTTTAACGTGCACCTAAATCTAAGATTTCTTCCAGTATTTTTATATACGGTTCGTCGACGCCCTGATTCCGTTGCGCCTGAATGACTGCTGCCACCTCGTCCGAATCAAATACCTTCTCGTAATTTCTGACGGCTATATGTAGGGGTTGGTTATATTCCGCGCATTTCTCTATCACTTGATTGATCGTGTGAATCTGTTTATTGTCGAGTAGCCTGTACGGAATCTTGCTATATTTTTAAATCGCTTGTAGACAACGGACAGTAAGCAGATCGGTATGTAATATTTCAAGCCCTTGACGTCGTCTTTGTTATGAATTAAGGTGATTTTAAAATTATTCCAAGATTCTCGTACCTTCATCGTCAAGAGATACTTTCTATACATGGTGGCCAGTTTTTCTAAAACAATATGCCCACCGTCTTTCAACAGATCTGATGTTACCTGATCCTAACCAGCGGCAATTGCCTCTTTGCGTTCCCTTAAGGATTTCTTTACTTCCCATGTCATTACTGGTGGGTTGTCCGATTCCTCTGGCCTACTAATATACTTCTTACGTTATCGTCCTCGTTGTCCTGGCTACTGTACAGATATTTGTAAAGCTCCTCAGCTATTTTAACTTTCCTATCCATATTGACAGTGACTTTGCTTTCCTCATCCCTTAGTGCATACGTCCGGTTTTTGCCTGTGCGCAGTTTCCTCTTGACCCCTTTGAGGCTTCGTCCGTTCTAGAGATGACCGATAAAAGGATGGGACGAAGTCAGTCACGTGCGAGTCACGTTTGAGACCCCAGCCCTGCAGCAAAAATTAAATAAAACGATACCACGTGGCTTTCTAGATGAAGTCCAGGAGCGGTCTATACAATTCGCGCATCCACTTGGAATCAACGTCCATCGGCACTGTCGACGAGCGCAAGGTGAGGCGGTGATATTTACAGTGTACTCGAGAGACTGATTAGACAGCGTGCGCGTCGCTCGCACCGCAAATACATGTATATAAAAAATGATAAGATTCTAGCGCCCTTCGTTGATACTAACTGCAGTTGTTGCATTTTAGAAACGCTGGTTGTACTTTCACGTGTTTGCTCGCAGGTGAATGATGCCGTAGATATGTGTAGTCGTGCGCAAGGTGAGTCTCTAACACCGAAATTATCTTTGAAATACGCCATAACGGCTAAACGCAGTGAGCAAGCGCAAAAGTGTTCATGACACCAAATGCTGAGGCGGAAAATTCTATGGCATTTCAATACGGCACATTCGCATTTGTACCTTCCAAGTATTCATACACTAAACATGAATTCGGTGTTCCGCTCACATTATTGACAAACGAACGTCGTGACGGCATCGGTACGCGATAACGCACATATCGATTATCTGCTACGTCCGATATACATACGCTCGGCAATACCTACACTGACTGTGTTATTCCTTTCGCATTTCATGCGTAGATATACAGGCAGATGAGTTTGGATAAGTGTAGTCTTTTACGATGTCAAAATATTCAACAAGTCACGACGTGTACGTTCCTTTCGTTTCGTGCTCCCACGGCACCAACGAGCCGCGGGCGACAGAACGGCCGGCTCGCTCGATGTACAAACTTTTCCCGTAGTGCGCCACGCTCCCGCGGGGCTTTCTGGGATTGCTTGAAAAGGTTCATGAGCAAGAGAATCTCGCAATGCATTCACCCTCTCTCTTTACACTATCATCTGATGCTTTGCAGTCATATGCCTCAATTTATTTTTATCATATATCTGCACTTAATTATTAATTTCCTAAAACTATCAGTAGATTTAATTACTCCTTTAAATTGCAGAAGGGTGTCTTGAAGCGTCAGTTGGTACATGTTACTGCGTTTCAAACAGCGCAAAAACGGGGCGAAGGCTTAGGAACAAACAACAGAAGCGCTTTTTTTTTTGTTCGTTAGCCTTCCTGCCGTTTTCGCGCGGTTTTGAGTGCAGTAACATGGAGCAACTGGCCCTTGAAGACACCCTTCTGCATATTGTTTCTCTTACATCAGGCTCTTTTGCACCCAGTGTTTTGCATAACTCATCAATGTGCGAGCGCTTGTGTTGTTGTTTTTTCCTTATAGCCTTCGTCCAATTTTCGCGCCGTTGTCAACGCAGTACTCGTTTAAATCGTCATCTCTCGTAAACATTTCTCTTGACACTTGTCGGTGATAGATGGTATCTATAATAAGCGAATAATTATAATTGATTACGAATTAATGATATTTATGACTGCTAATAATGAATGATATTCTACTACTTCCCACCACTGTACTGTAACTGCATACATTGAGATCTATAACTGCATAGATTAGATACTATCTATTTTACTGATGTCCTACACTGACAGCTTTCACCCCTAAATTGAACATATGTTGAATTCATTGTCACCATTCATTAGTAATGCACTGTGTACCAAGGTGCGAATGTAGATCAACATTAGTAAGATACTCTTACCGTGAATTCTGCTTAGCTGACCTAATTTTCAAAAATTTGCGCAGCTTGCACTGAGTCGAGCGCCCCGCCACGGTGGTCTAGTGGTTATGGCACTCGACTGCTGACCCGAAGGTCGCGGGATCGAATCCCGGCCGCGGCGGCTGCATCTTCGATGGAGGCGAAAATGTTTGAGGTCCGTGTACTCAGATTTAGGTGCACGTTAAAGAACCCCGGGTGGTCGAAATTTCCGGAGCCTTCCACTACTGCGTCTCTCATAATCATATCGTGGTTTTGGGACGTTAAACCCCAGGTATTATTATTGCACTGAGTCGCGCAAACCTTGGCTAGAGCAGAGCTGGTCGTTACTTGGCTGGTCTTGGCTTGACTAGAGATACGTGCATTCACCCGACGATGCACGAAGTCTTCATGGGGTCACATTGGTAATCACGAGTATAGACTAGGCGTTGATCGGGTTCGATTGGGTATCGCTCGGCAGTCACAACACCGAATAGGTTAATTAGCTTAATCAGATTAATTGGAATAATTAGCGTAATAGGTCTAATTTGCACATTTGGAACTTGGTCTATCTTAACTTTCCCTAGTCATGGAGGCGAAAATGTTTGAGGCCCGTGTACTTAGATTTAGGTGCACGTTAAAGAACCCCAGGTGGTCGAAATTTCCGGAGCCCTCCACTACGGCGTCTCTCATAATCATATGGTGGTTTTGGGACGTTAAACCCCAGATATTATTAACTTTCCCTAGTCAAGCTAGCAGTAATATTTAAATTAGATTAATCATGCTAATGAGCTTAATTAGTATAATCTACATACTCGAGGCTTCATGTCGACGAGCTTTCACCACAAGTCAATCTAGACCTAATGAGTTAATTAGCGTAATTAATGCTAAATAGACTCAATCATAATTAATATATCGGTATCGCTCGGCATCTCTTGCCGAGCTCGGCATGACTACGCAGACTAGAATCTCAACTCGGCTTAATTAGGGCTAATTAGCCTTCTGGTTGTATTATGCTTGGCTAATTAGTTTTCATCGTGCTCAACTAAACTTAATTACAATTGGCTATGATTAACATGGCTTAACTAGGCACAGCTATGCTGAGTGCGCCGGCATAATGATGATTGGGTTTTGTCTACAACGCGAGTAGTACAAAGCGTGGGCATAACTCTGGTGTAAAAAATATTAATATTATTTACGCTGCAGAGCCCCTAAATGCCAATTAGCACACATTCCAAATGTATTCAGCCTCTTCCTATATGCTTTCATTTGATGCATTACTATGTTGTCGACCTATTAATTTATTGACTATATACCCGCACTTGGCAACTGCCTACAACAATCACTAATAAGCTATAATCGTCATCTTTAATTGCTAGGTTCCATAGATTTTCCCCAAATTATCCCTGAATACTAATTATCGATAACTATCACTAAAGATAATTGCATGTTACTATCTATCTCGGATGTTAATTTCATACATTGAATACCCTATATATATCATGTACATATCCTTATATACTGAAAGATTTTTATTATAACCTTAAAATTGGTGAATTCATTACAAGTGATTACTTATATGGTCAGGGTGCAAATGTGCATATTGTTGCTGAGTAAATTTCACTCAGTGTGAATTCTTGGCGGTCATTGTCAACTCTGTTAATTTTTCATAGTAATTAAGCTAAAAGACCCCTAATCACTAATTAGCAACCTAAGATTCTTATATCTTTGATCCTCTTCGTCTCCACTTCCATGTGATACATTACAACGCAATCCTCGGATTAGTTGATTCTTATTGACCCCTTTTCTATTTACTTCAAGGCGTAAGTATTAATAATGACAGAGTACAATTACCATATCTCTTATACCTTTGATTACTAATTAGCTATAACAGTATCTACTGCTAGTTACTTGCATGCGAGAGCCATCTAATATTAATGGCGTGCATTGCAATACAATATCTAAATATATATATAATATACATGTCCTTCTATACTAACCGCTTTCACCAATAAGTTTTAAGTAAATTGTTAAATTCATTAGTACCCTTGATTACTTACACGCAGTGGAGCAAAATTCGTATCCGTATCAATATATCTTGTCAATTCTTACTTACTTTGAATTACGAGGAGCTATTTTTTACCATCTGCTCTAATTAACCTAAGACTTCTCATTGCTAATTAACAACTTAAGGCCTCCACAGTATTCATACCCTCCATATCTTTAGCAGCTTCAAGAAAAACAAGATTATATAAAAACACTGACATTTTCACCTGTTTTAGGGCAACCGTAAACACTTTGAAGCGTATGCACCCCTATAAGGCGGTTTCGCTGCAATGCACCATAGACAAAAGTTCCCGTCGAACCTCAGAAACTTCGCCGACGTCCGCCAAACTTCACAGGTACGAATATTGAATCATCGACATTGGATCCCTTCAGTGATTTAAGCAGGTGAGGGCGCATTGTTTTTATATAAATTTTTAAATTATCTCCTATGGAGTTTCACATAGCACATAAAAGTGGCTCTCGAACCCAGGAAGTTAATGGGAATAAAGCAAAACTTCTCGCAATGTGGCATAATGACTCCCATATTATATGGACGAAGTGATTTAAGCGTACATTGAAGCGTTACACTACAATAAATGTTCAAAGGTCGTTTCCCATTGAGTGACGGTGCCACTTAGCAGCCAAGACAACAGATGGCGCTAGTTGTCGATGTCCCGAATTCCTGGACATGAGGTGCCAACTAGCACATCCTTATAGTATTCTAAGTGCAGTAAAACGCATAGTAAAGTGCTTATAACAATGCGATGCACAATTTGGCAATTGTCCTGCAGTATATGACTGCCAGACACTGTATTGTGCAATGAGCATGTCTAGGAAATGTCAAGGCCCAGCGGCAAATGGAGCTTAGAATGACATTGGCCGACACTGACCGCTGACAAGTTTAGCCCTTTGTACATCCGGCTGTATTTTTGACAAGATCACACAAAAACCGGTTGATGTATTTACGAATAAACCACAAAGAAACAGTATAACAGACATTTCGTCAACATCAAGACGGCACTTTAGTAAAAAAATGTGGAACACACGTGTCGCGCTGGCGCGTAAGAGGTTTTTCACAATTGAGGAAACATTGTCCCGCTGACTCACAAAGGCACCTTCTTGCGATCGCACTGCTGGATCTTTGGGATGAAAAGGCCGAAACAAGTGATGCAGAGGAACACTTCACATGTTGTTCAGACGAATGTCATGTGCACCTCATTTACAGCAGTGCAACATCACCTGCAACTGCGCCTCTTTTGAGCATTCATAGGGTTGTGGTCTGTTCCTGGAAAGCTTACTGCACCGCATACACCAACTGTTATTTTGCCACTTTTTGTTCTTTTATTGGCTGTCGGAATGGTCGAGCTCTGCTGTTGTTCCTGAATAACTGCTCATTTTTCAAGAGGTGTTTGACATCACGAAAAAAGTCACAGTTTCATCGCAAAGGCGAGGCAATGAATGCAATAGCAATAAATTGTAGTGTTATACGAAGTGAGCCAGGCAGCTAACTGTTCTGTATCCGTTCTCGCGTAAGTAAGAGAATACGGCCGCTCCAGGGAGAGACGCTCTCCGCATAGTCACTTCGCGTTGAGAGGACACTACGTAGAAGGGTATACGAGCCGCCCGCTGTGATGGCTGTTTAGATAGCGCGCGCGCCAGCGATCCCGACTGCGCCCTTAAATCCAAAGTTCAAAGCTGCGCTGCTCGCGCGACCCTTCCCCCCCCCCCCCCCTCTCAGCGAATGCACCCTCCGAATGCACCCTCCAGAATTTCGATATATACAAAAAAAAAACGAGTCTAAACAGCACAAAGAATGTCGTAATAAGGCGGCTCGTCGGGTCAACATTTCGTCCAACGCCACGCTGGGCAGCAGACGCAGAGGGGTTACTCTACGCGCCGCAGTTTTCAAATAAATAAATAAATAAATAATCATACTCGACAGTTGCGGCGCGCAGTTCAAGCGCAAAGAAACAACTGTGACAGTTGTTAGTTCGTGCTCGTCCTGTGTATGTGTTGCTTTCGCACGTGCTTTGTGCTTGAGCGGCACGCTTAATGCTTCGAGCTGCTTGCTGTTATTCGTGTGACATTCCAATATGTTGCTATCACATTCAGTGCTTCGGTCTTGCGGCGAGACTGAAGTTTTCTTTACAGCAGCGCTGTTTTTAAATACGTCATTCGTAACTCCACGAAGAATTACCTATTCAAAGGAAAGTGACCTTCATTATGAACGGCATTTACCTTCAAATTAAAAAAAAGAATTAAGGATCCCTTCTCCTATGGGAAAAAGGGGGGCAAGCGATTGTTGGCGTGGGCGTCCCTCACGTACTTTCTTTCTTTCTTTCTTTCTTTCTTTCTTTCTTTCTTTCTCTCTTTCTTTCTTTCTTTCTTTCTTTCTCTCTTTCTTTCTATCTTTCTGTTGCTTTGCGCAATGCTCCCCCTAATTGTTTGCCTGCTCCATGCCGGGAATCGCTCCGTCATCCACGTGTTAAGCAGCGCCACACTTCAGTTGCTACAGGCAACAGCGACGGTCATGCGTTCATATCCAGGCAGCAATCAAATGCGGCAACGTGAATTCATATGTCACTTCGATAAAAGATGAGAATGCCGTATCAGAAAGGGCTGATCGCCGACAAGCTCACGATAAAGAGAGGCTCAATAATTAGACAACGGCGCACACAAATACGCATGCGACCAGAGCACATTCCAGGCATCATTTATTTACGCATGTCGGCGGCGGCTTTTTCAAGCACGACGAAGCGATTTAAATTTGTGGTTTGTAAAACCTTCACTTAAAACATTACAAGCTCTCGAATGCACTAAGCATAGAGAAAGAAGTTCAAAACGTTTTACCTGTTCTTGGAAACTTAATGCTATACTTAAAACTTTTCGCTTCTCATTTGCAATATTGTCACTCGGTTGGGGTAATGGGGGTTGGGTAATGGTCAATTTGTAGGGAAGGCATATTGCAGGAGCATGCAATACGAGCAATTGCAAACGTCCCATGCAATGCTCACACTTCAGATGTGTTCCGCAAGTTCAACATAGCGAAACGTTCTACCCTGTATGAACATCAGTTGCTGTCATCCCTAAAAGCAATAATCCGTAAGCTTAAATCAACAGTGTGGCCTTTTGTCAACTTGCTGCTCGATACATCATCTCGTTACACCCATCATCAAGAACATCGGCACGTTCGACAACCATGTACCAACTACGGTTTTCAGACGCTGAAAAAGAGCCTGCCAATGATACCAAACAAATATCAGCTGACCGAAGAGCAGTTACGGATTGTAACGAAGGAAAAACTATTCGACATTATTCACTAACACACCATATGTTTTCACTGCATTTGTGCGGAAATATTGTTTACTGTTTATTGCTTCTATTGCCATGCTGATGCTTTTCAACATAAATCTATTCTGTCATTACTCCTTTTTCATATTGTACGCCCTTCCTGGCTGTCATGTTTGCTGCCGTGTTATGAGAGGAGACGGGGATAGTGAAAGCGCTACCCGCCATGGTGGTCTAGTGATTATGGTGCTCGACTGCTGACCCGAAGGTCACAGGACCGAATCCCGGCCGCGGCGGCCGCATTTTCAATGAAGGCGAAAAGGCTTGAGACCCGTGTACTTAGATTTAGGTGCATGTTAAAGATACCCTGGTGGTCGAAATTTCCGGATCCCTCCAGAACGGCGTCCCTCATATCCATATCATGGTTTGGGGACGTTAAACCCCAAAAATTATTATTATTATTATTATCATCATCATCATCATCATCACCATCATCATCATCATTATTATTATTATTATTATTATTATTATTATTATTATTATTATTATTATTATTAATATTATTATTATAGTGACGGTGCTGTTTACGCAGCTTTTATCCCGTCTTCTCCACCACACCTCGTGCATGCACTGTACACAGGCCCGTAGCCGGGGGGCGGGGGCCTAGGGCCCGCCAACCCCCGAAATTTTGGTGACGTAGGTGTTTTTAGCAAAATAAATTATGAAAATAGGTGTTTTTTTTTTCTCAAATAGTCGTGGTTTTCGGCAAGTGGGCCCACCCCCCGCAAAAAATTCCTGGCTACGTGCCTGACTGTTCATCTTGTGGTAAATAAAACTCAAAGTCAAATCTTTCGAAGGCAAGATTTGAGCTGTGGGCCTCTTTCGATGTCCTCACCACTGCCCCGCTGGTGCATGCCTCGTGAGACCGAATGAAATGCCTTGCAGGTTGTTCCTAGTGCAGGCAAGCGTATCAAAGACGCTAGACGCTGTATCAACACGCTGACAGAGGGTCGTGGAGTTGCCGTTTTTTATTGACATTGACTGTCATGGTTAATACCTGTCAGTTCCAGGTGAAATTTTTTTTGCTTAGATAGCGTCATCTTTTTTTGCTTAGACGGGACACATAATCCATAAAGATCGAGTGACTGGGGTTTGCTAGTGTTAGAATTCCTGCTATTCCTTCACTTTTTGGCTTCAACTTCTCAGCAGGATTTCAACAGCTGAGACACTTGGCCTAAGGTAATAAAAATTACTACCCAAAACTTTATGTTAGAAAGATATTGAATTAGCCACCTGCACAGGAAATCGTGAATGATGTTTGTCTTTTAAACAAATTCGCACGAGCAGGTTTAACTAAGCATAGGTTGCAATTGCGTTCTTTCTTTTGTTGTGTTTATATCGAGCGCGCTGCATTTATTGAATGCACGGCTTTGTGTTGTATGCGTTGGTACAGGTGTGCGTGCCTGTGATGTAATAGTGATTCTTTCAATCTATAAGTAATCTGTTTAATTACAATAGTGATGAACTTGCGTCTCCACTGATGTACGTTGTCGCTGACCATTGCGGATATATTTAATTAGCCGCCTGCAGCGGACATTGTGGTACTCAATGTGAGCGATGCCCGCCTTTTGCTGTGATCTATAACTCTCTGATAAAAAAATGAAGAAAAATTGACTTGCAGGGGAACCTAGAAACACACTTTGACAAAAGGGGCAATGCTTTGTCGGAGAGGTTATTCATCCGTCATCGGCATCGCGTTTTACACAAGTTTCCACACCGTAGTTACATGCGAGTGGCATGATTGGGATGAGCAACTCTGGTGGTACAACATGATAAGAATCAACTGTAAGGTTTTCCAATAGGTGACTCCAATTGATATTTGATAATGTTGGTGTGCGCTTTTAGGAAAGGTGCTCGCGGCTTTGCTGTATTGAGAGTACGTAGTACTGCGAACCGACGTCTTCTTGTAAAGACATGCTCAGTTGCCGTGCGCTCATAGGTGAAGGGCTGCTGTGCACTCTGTGTAGAAGGACATCTGTATACAGCTCTCACATAGTAGACCTCTTTAATTCGAAAGCACGACTACCGATACTATGGACATACCCCGTATTTCAGGGAAGTACACGATGCTTCAGCTGGACTCAGTGTTCATAGGCATGACAACGCATTAAGCAATGCATATTTGGCAATGGTCTTGCAGGATAGAAATGACTACGCATTCTACAGTACATTGGGCATGCCTAGGACATGTCAGGATCCACTCAAAATTTGATCTTGAGATCACGTTAACCGGAATTGATTGTTAATAAAGTTACTTGAACTTGGGTAAAATTTGTCGTGGTCCATGACCAAATTTGCGTTAGGGCGTTCCAAGCACTGCGTTTGCTCCATTCCTAAAATCAAAATAGAGTACACCACCCTCGAAATTGCGGTGGCCCAACCCGAAAATTGATTTGCCCAATTCGCACATTGCGTTGACGAATGTCCAAAACAACTCCCAAATTTAACTGGCCCATCCCTTAAGACTTCCGTGGTCCAGTCGAAAAACTGGCTCTGCTCAATGCGAGAATTAGGTTAACCCGTGATGAAAACAGAATTGGCACATTCCCAACATGAACTTCGCCAATCCTTACTACTTTGTGCAACTCGAAATGTGTATCTTGATACTACGTTGCACAATACTGCGGAGCATTGTGACTCGAAATGTGGCTTAATGGTACAGGTATTGCGACTTAGTACTATTTAGTCTTATGACGTTGTATTGCGAGTTTCGCCCAATACTATATACGTTACCTGGCGGAGCCAAATCATCCGTCAGTTTTATTCTAATTCACCCAATTGTATTACTGTCACCTCGATACCCGGGAAAACTCACTGTTCTCACGCGTCAGATCAATTAGTACTCTCGGTCGTCCACATTTCTCTTTTCACGCCAAGCATGTTATGGGTTACCGGTTTCTGTGGCGGCGTTGTTCTACGCAAAAAACCCGGCGCCGGCGGCAGTCGAAGCGGCCTTAGAAGGTGCGCTGGTCACGTCCGTATTTCGATGCGCTGTTTTCCATTAATGAATGTTTCGTCTATCGTGGCCTCGTCGGCGATTAGCTGTTTGGCATATGTTAATCTGAATGTTTACAGCAAATCTGTTTACCTCCCATTGGTCGAAAAATTACACCAACTCCCACTAAAGGGCACCATGTGGGGATGCGAAGCAGAGCACGGGTCGACCTAAAGTTCCGTGATTGCTCAGAGAGTGTAAGGGGAGAGGCCACAGCGTCTTACCCAGCCTCTTACACAGGCCCGAATGCGCTAGTGCGTGCTAGCGCGTTGTGACTAGGATACAATGCGTTGGTTAATCGCACGTCTGCCGAATCTTGTTCCCCGACGCCATCACATAATTGATGAGATAGTGTAAGGGGGAGAGGCCGCAGCGGCTTACCCAGCTCCTTAGACAGCCCCGAACGCGCTAGCGCGTTCCATCACACATGGTTCCCAAGCGGACGGTCGCCAATGGAAGGACGGACAGAGCCCCGAGCAAAGGCTGCTTCGCATCTAAAATTTCGTGGCGTAAACACAAAGTGCCAGTATATAGAGCCCCTAAACCGCCAACAGACGCTCGTGGGCTCGTCTGCTAGCACTTGCGCGCGCTCCTTGCGTTTTCACCTCGAAGGTTGAGGAAGGGCATTGGGACAGACGAGCCGACGAACGCGTTCGCCGCATACTCGTGCACAACTGCAACGCCAAAATTAAATATCGATCTCTGGGTGTCTTGGGGCCCTTTAGGAATTGGAGGCAAAGGGCATACATATCTTTCTTTGCAATCAGTCGTACAGAATAGAGCTGGGTATTCGTTTCAATACAGAAAACCAAAAAACATGCATCAAAACCGCATGATGGATGATAAGGCACCTGTGAACAATGAGAACACCCTCCCACGCATTCCCGATAAAGATTACGCTGCAACTGCTTTGCACTTCACACGAGGGCTTCAAATGACATTAAACTGCCCTTCCTTCTGCCCGCGTCTGTTTCCCACTCTCATATATAAGTGAGACCTGTCTAGCAACTTGTTCAGTTAAGTAGAAGACTTCCATGGGTAGATCACGGAAATTAAGGACACCAGAAGAAGAACGTGGATACAGTGCTCTAACAAGGGAACAAATTCGTCTAGCTGAAAATGATCGCGGGACGAATCACGGTCCACCACACGAAGTGATTGTCACTCATTACCTTACAGAACAAAGTAATAATAAATACTACCTTCGCATGAGTAAGTGTGGTGTTTGATACAGCTTCGCTGGACATTCACGTTTGCAGGGCGGCATGGCGGCGAATTGTTTTATTCGGGTGATTTTCATTTCACGTTGCCACATTTCATTGTCAACTTTCATCGTTTCACGCATGACCGCAGTTGTTGCCTGTAACAACTGAAGCGTTGCGCTGGTAAGCCCGTGGATGAAGGTCCGATTCCTTGCACGAAGGAAAATGATAGGGGGAGTACAGCGCAATCCGTTGGATATAAATAAAGAAAAAAAAGTCACTCATGCACAAGGTCAGGCACGCAAACATGGTCGCCGCCTCGCTGTCTCATGTCCCTAGACCGGCCCCATCGCATGCATCAGAGCGTTAAACAAACTATTGTTGTTTGTTCTGACTTGAAGCCTCCGTCGTCCTTACTTTAACTGCGGACGGGACGCGGCAAGCCCAGTACCCACAGTTGATGCCCAACGTTGTTCTCGCTCCCGCCCGTAGGAATACGACGGTGGACGTGGGTCCGGTCGTTTGTTTTCTTCGCTGAGCTTCCGTGTAGAGCGTTTTCGTGTGTGTTCTTTCGTTGCGCGGTATTTTTTGTCGCCATGACGCAGGAAGACGGAAAGCACCTCCAGTCCGGCGTGATCTTGCCAACCGGCAGCAAGCAGTATTTGCGAAAGCCGGCTGACGAGCTGCTGGCACAGGAGCTGCACATATTTCACCGTGTCGCTGAGTTGTCTAACACGACCATGGACCGCATGAGCACTCCGGCCGCGCAGCCACAGACAGTGAGTGACCCACAGCTCCGACCTCGAGTCGAGCTACTCACGTATGCGGGTTACGACTACCCGAAATCAGTGGCTGATTTGCTAGATGAAGTAGACAGCTATGCAAGAGCTACTGGTACCTTGGAAGCGTACGTGGTGGCTCGAATCCTGCCGTTGGCTTTACGGGATGCCGCAGGACGGTGGTGGAGTATAAAAACGCCTGTCACCACATGGGTAGAATTCGAACAGCGCTTCCGAGAGGAATTTCTGCCCCATGGGTACGAGCTGTGAGTCCAGCGTGAGCTCGAGCTGAGAACCCAGCATCCGGACGAAAGTTTGCTCGAGTACGTCAGGACGATGCAGGAACTGTATCGCCGAGCAGCACCGACAGCTGCGCAAAGAGACTAAGTAGCGCGGGTCATTCGACGGTCATTGCAGATTTGAAACCGTTGAGCATCTCGCGCAGGAGGCCCGGGGCGTACAAGACGCTCCGTTAGCCGAGGGCACTCACGTGACACCGCCAGTGCCGCAATCTGCTCTTGAGCCGTCGCTGGTTTTGTCCGGTGAGTGCGGTGAGTGCAGTGCTCCACTGCACTCACGCTGTCCGGTGAGTGCAGTGGAGCAACATCAATCTGATGAGTCGGCCATCGTTTCCTCTGTTCTGGAAACTGCAGCTGCTCATAGCGCAGCTGCAGTTTCCAGAACCGTCGATGAAGAATAAAACACGGGGCACTACCGTACCTGCGCTTCTTGATACTGGTTCAAAAATCTGTTTCTGCATACTGGATCTCTGGATACTGGTTCAAAAATCACAAGCAGTGCAAAGCTATAATGATCAAGTTTCGTAACGCAAATGGTCAATTGCGAATGGCATCAAACCACGTATCAGACATGGATGTTGTGTTCGCTTACGGATAAGCTTTAATGAAAAAACGAAGTGCCAGCAATTTGTTTGCCTGGTCTATCAGTGCCAATGCTTCTCGGCTGAGATTTGCTTGCAAACAAGGGGTTTATACTCAACTTTCCTGCAAGAGGCTACAGCCTTTATGGACAACCCGAACAACACCCTTTGCGGAGAAGATAGACTTCGTGCCTCTAGCAGGATACACGGAAGGCGTGGCAGCCATGCACACGACTCTGCCGTCAGTAGTCATGCAGTCTCTCAGCGACTTCAAGGAAACGAACCACCAACGGAAGCAGCTGGATGCCGTGCTGACACTATTCTCGTGAATGTTTACGGAATGTCCTGTGAAGACCGACATCGTAGTACATCCCATCAATAATGGCGACGCCCGGCCTTGGCGTTGCAACGCGAGACCGCTGAGCCAGCACAAGTGAGCCGTTCTCGGTAAGGCCCTGGACGAAATGATCGATACAGGAGCCGAACGGCCCTCAGTGAGTCCATGGACCTTCCCGGTGGTACTAGCCCCAAAGAAAGACGGTATGGCCCGTCTTTGTGTGGACTACCGCAGACTTAACGCAGTCACGGTGAGAAATTCCTGCCCTTGGCTGGCAATATTCAGCATAAGGTATGCGCTGGGAAACGCAAAGTTCTTCATCACTACCTGCTGCTCTCGTGGGTATCTGGAAATTCAGGTTCACCCAGACGATATTCCGAAAACGGTATTCACATATTGTCTCAACGCGGAAATAACAAGATACAGGACCACGTTGCTACGAGGAAAGACAAGTCTGTATTCAGATAACAAAAAGAGCAGACGCCTCGACGTCGTCTTCCCCAGAGAGCCCACAGCTGCAGCTCGTGCTGCTCGCTTCTTTGCCCTCTGTCGTCCTGTCGGCTATTGATCGCGACAGCCTCCCTTCCAAGAAAGCATCATCCCGATGCTTCATCGTCACGGCAGCAGGGTTTGTACTCACTGGCAGCCCATGAGTTCATTCGCACAAATAGGGCTTCATCCGAACCACGTGAACAACCTCTGGTGCATGCTTTTGACGCCTTGAGCAATGTGGACTGTGGGGAACAACCTCATAATTAACATCAGTGAGACGTCGGAGGACTTTATACGGCCCAAAGTACCGCCGTAATAGCTTCTCTGAGAGGCCACGACGGCGAACTGGGGTCCAGACCCAAACTCTCTCTCCCGGCTCGTGGTAGATTGGTCGGTGACGTAGATTGTAGCGCCTTGTGTCATAGTCCTGCTGGCGACGAATACGCGTGCGCACAAGTTGTCGGGCTTCTTCAGCAAGCTGAGTTATGTAGTCTGCATCTGTTTCGACGCCATCGTTTTCATGCGGCAGCATAGCGTCAATCATGGTTGTGACGTCACGGCCACGGAGAAGACGGAACGGTGTCATGCGTGTTGTCTCTTGCTGGCCCGTAATATATGCGAAAGTGATATAAGGCAAGATCTCATCTCAGTTCTTATGCTCCACATTGACGTACATGCAGAGCATATCGGCAAGTGTCTTGTTTAGCCGCTCCGTCAGACCATTCGTTTGTGTATGGTATGCCGTTGTACGCCGGTGAGATGTGCCGCTAAGCTTCAACACTGTGTGTAACAGCTCGGCTGTGAATGCTGTTCTCCTGTCAGTTATTACTGCAGATGGAGCGCCATGCCTAAGCACTACATTTTCTATAAAAAAGCGGGCTGCTTCACTTGCCGTGCCCCTCTCCAGAGCCTTGGTTTCGGCGTAGCGAGTGAAGTAGCCCGTGGCTACAATTATCCATCTGCGTCCTGAAGCCGAAGTTGGAAATGGGCCTAGGAGATCCATTCCGACTTGAGCGAATGGAGTTTCCGGTACATAAATCGGATGGAGGAGCCCTGCTGGTTTGAGGGCTGGCACTTTCCTACGCTGGCATTCAAGGCAAGTTCTAACGTACTGTTGAACGGTTGCCATTAGTCTTGGCCAGTAGTAATTTTGTCTCACTCGGCATAGCGTTCGTGTGTAACCCAGATGACCGGATGTTGCTTTATCATGGCACGCCTGTAGTACTTCTCTCCTCAGTGGTGTTCGAACGACGAGTAAGTAGGTGTTTCCGTTTGGCGAAACGTTCACCTTATATAGGACGTCGTTTCTCAAGCAAAATGATGCTACTCCTCTTGCGAAGAGCTTTGGCACGGCGGATGTACATGCCTCCAAGAAACCAATAATGGATTGCAGTTCCGGGTCGTCGCGTTGCTGCTGTGCGATTGTAGTCGTGTTGACAACCCCGACAAAGGCCGCGTCGTCGTCATCTTCAGCATTCGCATGTCCAAGTGGCGCGCGAGAAAGGCAATCGGCATCCGTATGTCGCTTCCCTGATTTGTACACAATTGCCATATCGAATTCTTGAAGCTCAAGGCTCCAGCGCGCCGATCGTCCTATGGGTCTTAGTTCGTCAACCAACAAAGGGAATGATGGTCGCTGAAAACTTTAAACGGGCGGCCGTACAAGTATGGGCGAAACTTTATAACAGCCCACACCACCGCAAGGGACTCTTTTTCAGTGGTGGAATAATTCTCTTCCGTGCGGGAGAGGGTTCTGCTCGCATAAGCAATTACTCGTTCGCCGCCATCCTGCCACTGCACGAGCACGGCTCCTAAGCCGACATTGCTGGCGTCGGTGTGGACCGCTGTCGCAGCGTCATCGTCAAAGTGTCCGAGGACTGGCGGCTTTTGGAGGCGTTGCCGCAGCTCGCCGAACGCTTCCCGGTGCTCTTCACCTCACACGAATGTGACGTCTTCTCTGGTGAGACGTGTCAATGGCGAGGAAATGCGTGAAAAGTTCTGAATGAGGCGTCGGTAATAGGCACACAGTCCTAAAAATCGTCTGACTGCCTTTTTGTCAGATGGTGTGGGAAAACTTGTAACGGCAGCTATTTTGTCAGGGTCAGGCCGCACACCTTCACTGCTGACAAGATGCCCCAGAAACAGAAGCTTTTCGAAGCCAAAGTGAGATTTTTCTGGTTTAAGCATTAGTCCAGCAGATCGTATCGCTTGGAATACCGCGCGTAGTCGCTTCAAATGCTCGTCAAATGTGGCAGAAAATACAATCACATCGTCCAAATATACCAGGCACGTTTGCCACTTGAGGCCTGATAGTACGGTGTCCATGAGCCGCTGAAATGTTGCCGGTGCGGAGCACAAGCCGAAAGGAAGTACCTTAAATTCATAAAGGCCATCGGGTGTCACGAATGCTGTTTTTCTGTCTCTTTCGTCGACTTCTATCTGCCAATATCCGCTCCCTAAGTCCATCGACGAGAAATAACGTGCATGCCGTAGTCGATCGAGGGAATCGTCTATACGAGGTAGCGGGTAAGCGTCTTTTTTCGTAACCTGATTGAGCTTGCGGTAGTCCACGCAGAAACGTAAGGTGCCGTCTTTTTTCTTCACCAATACTACCGGCGACGCCCAAGGACTCTTCGACGGCTGAATAACGTCATATTGAAGCATCTTGCGCACCTGAATTTCTATGGCTTCACATTCCCGCGGAGCTACTGGGTACGGGTTTTGCCGTATGGGTCTGGCCGTTTCATCCGTAATGATGCGATGTTTCGTCAAAGGCGTTTGACGAGCTCTAGACGTCGAAGAGAAACAATTCTGCAGCTGATTAATAAGGTCCAGGAGGCTTTCCTTCTGCTTAGGCAGCAAACTTGGGCCAACATCGACGGATAGAGGTACGGGCAGCAGGCCGGTGTGATCGTCTTGCTCCACAGTCAAGCAGCCTGCGACCTCAGTGAGCTCCTCCAGGTACGCGACTGCCATACCTCTCGCAAGATGTAGTCGCTCCGGGCTGAAGTTCGTTACTAGAACTTGCGTGTGTCCGCAATTTACGCTTACGACGCCTCTTGCAATGGATAGGCCATGGCCGAATAGCAATGTTGGAATATGTTCGGCGATGTTGTCGGACTTGCCTAGTAGGTCGCGTGTTACAGCCACGAGAGCGCTTGACCGCGGAGGGATGGTCACGTCATCGTCGAAGACGCGCAGATGTTTACGTGGCTGATCTGCACAGCGCATATCCGAAACTTGATCTGGTGCCATCCAAAATGTAACCGACCTGTCCGGAATGTCTATAACGGCGCCGTATTGAGAGATGAAATCGATTCCCAAGATGAGGTCTTTGCCGCACTCCGACAAAATGACGAACGTAGCAACGAAAGTCGAATTACCGATGTTAATTCAGGCGGTACATTTGCCAGTCGGCGTCACCAGTTGACCACCCGCAGTTTTGATGTTGGGCCCCTTCCATGAAGTTTTAACTTTTTTGAGGCAGTCGGCGAGCTTCCCGCTTATAATTGAGATATCCGCACGAGTATCCACCAATGCTGTCACTGGGCGTCCGTCTATGTAAACAGCTAGGCCGGCGCCTACGATTTCCTTCGGGGTTGGCGACGTCGCATCGTCCGTCGTATCGTACGGTTGGGGGTGTTGTAGCATCTCGACGGGAGGCAACCTTCCCCCCCAAAGGTCGCTGCCGTTACTTTCCCCGACGAGGGCTGGGGGATCTACCGCGGACGGTGTCGACCTAACTACGACGGTGCGGCGAAGAGCTCGGCGCAGGTGACGGAGAGCGGGGTCGACGATACTGCCACGCCCGCTTCTTCTTTTATTTTGATGTGTTCGAGTTTGACCAGCAAGGACGGTTATCAACGCTCGACGCTGGCCGTGAAGCAGTGTTCGAGAAGCTTCACGATTTTAGTAGATCGTTTTGTTAAGATTGCGTGCCGCACGCGAATGTTCCAGCTTTGTCGAGAGATTGCGCAACCACCACCGATATCGCTGGAAAGTTCGATAGCGCCTGTATAAAAGCCGACGCGCTTGACCGCTTGTCAGTTGATCGATGGACGACGCCCTGTTCGCCGCTATCATTGTACAGCGTGTATTGCTGTAGTGCTAGTTCTCATTTTCCGGCCACAAGTTCGGCCAAATAAACAGTTTCATCCTGCAAACGCTGACTGCTGTCTTCGCCGACGTCACGACCACGTGACATCTGGTGGAGGTGCTGCTTCTTCCATGATCCGGACGCCCCCGCGAAGCGCTGACCCAAGTCCAAGCCGCGAAGAGGACGGCAGCAAAGAAAACCCGGATCGTCGAACAAGCCGCAGGCAGAAGGGACTGCAGCCAGAGCACGGGCTCCTTCCCGAACAAACCAGGCAGCCCCAGGTCACAACACCCACCGCAGCGACAATGACCGACCCCGTGCAGCCTGCGCCGATCCTGCTCCGGCAGCCCAAGGAGCCGCCAACCTTCCGCGGGTCGTCATTCGAAGACCCGGACACCTGGCTCGAGACTTGCGAAAGGGTCTCAACATTCAACAACTGGGAATCCGAGGACAAGCTGCGTCACGTTTACTTTTACCTTGAAGACGCAGCAAGGACCTGGTTCGAGAATCGGGAGTCCACTCTTCAAACTTGGGACGCCTTTCGAAGCGCTTTCCTGCAGACGTTTGCAAGCGTCGTTCGAAAGGAAAGGGCCGCAACCTTGCTGGAGACACGGGTTCAGCTCCCGAACGAAAACGTGACCATCTTCGCGGAAGAAATGACCCGGCTGTTCCGCCACGCTGACCCCAATATGCCTGAAGAGAAGAAGGTTCGTTTCCTCATGAGAGGAGTAAAGGAACAGCTCTTCGCTGGACTTATGAGGAATCCACCGAATACCGTCCAGGAATTCGTCTCAGAAGCCACGACCATCGAGAAGACGCTAGAAATGCGCACCCGCCAATATAATCGCCGATCAATCCAAGACAGCCCCGCTGTTCATGCGCTCGGCTCCGACGACCTGCGCGAAACAATCCGAGCGATCGTGCGAGAGGAACTGCGCAAGCTGTTGCCCTCACCCCAGCCTCAAGTGGACTCCATCGCAGACGTCGTTCGAGAAAAAATCCAGCAATCGCTGGGCACCCTTGAACCGCCACAGCCTCAGCCGCAAGCCTTGAGCTACGCCGCTCCCGCCCGACGCTACGCTCCCCCGCCCCGCCCGCGTCAAGACACCGCATCGACGCAGTTCCGTCGCCAGACACCGCCGCAATCATCGACGCCCTACTGCCCACCTGGCGGCCAGCACTACACCCCGAGGAAGACCGACGTTTGGCGCGCCCCTGACAACCGCCCGCTTTGCTACCACTGCGGGGAGGCCGGCCACACGTACCGCCGCTGCCAGTACCGACAGATGGGGCTACGCGGATTCGCCTTGAACGCGCCGCGCCCGCAGCCAGGCGAACGGCCTCGCGATATCGACGACTACCTCACCGGAACACAGTGGCAACAACGACGACCTTCCCGCTCACCGTCGCCCGGCCGCTACATGTCACCGCACTGCCGGCAGTACACTGGCCCAAACCGGGGTCGGTCGCCTAGCCCGTATCCGGAAAACTAAGGGCAGCAACCGATGGAGGTGCGGTTGCTGAACGACGAAACGTTGAAGATCCTCCGCCGTCGACGACGACGCCACGACGAAGTTCCGAGCCCCCGCCGCACGCCGAACGACGTCCTGACGACGAAACTTTGCGACCCGTGGAAGCAGACCTGACGACGCAACGCGGAAGCAGCGGTGCAAACCGACGTAGCCGTGACCCGACGCCGCGACGTACACGCAACGCAAGACTGGCGGACTAGCGACCTCGACGGACACAACGTTACCGCTCGTTACACAACGTTACGGACACAACGTTACCGTTAACGTACACTGGGGCCGACTATTCTGTCGTCAGTGGGTCATTCGCCGCGAAGTTGAAGAGAGTTAGGACTGCTTGGGAAGGTCCTGAAATCCGCACCGCTGGAGGTCATTTGATAACGCCGGCTGGATTCTGCGCGGCAAGAGTCAGCATCAGTGACCGAACCTATCCTGCGAGCTTTCTTATCCTGCAGCACTGTTCTAGGGACGTGATACTTGGGATGGACTTCCTAAGTGAACACGGTGCCGTAATAGACCTGAGATCTGAGTCAATAACACTAACCTCAGAAATAGCGCTGCCGCCACACACGACGCCAGGAAAGCCCGTATTGAATGTGATAGAAGAGCACGTCACCATTCCGCCTCTCTCCAGCGTCATCATTTCCGTCGGCACCGAAGAACACGCAGACCTTGAAGGTGTCATCGAGGGCGATCAGCACCTACTTCAGAACCGTCAGATTTGCGTCGCAAGAGGCATAGCCGAGCTGCGTGATGGCAAAGCAAAGGTAGTGCTGACAAATTTCAGCCACGAATATAGGCACCTCAACATTGGTACGACGGTCGCCTACATCCACGAATTCGTGGAATCCAGCAATGCTCTCGCCCTCTTCGATGCTACCGAACCTGCTTCGACGAATCGACGAAACCAACCAGATTTCGACGTCAACCCGAGCCTCCCGAAGCACGAGCAAGACCAGCTAAAAACCCTGCTCCTACAATTCAAGGACTGCTTCTCGTCGACATCAAGAATTCGACAGACCCCAGTCGCGAAACATAGCATCATAACAGAAGAAAGTGCCCGACCAATCCGCCAGAGCCCGTACCGAGTTTCCACGCGAGAACGCGAGGCCGTCAAGAAACAGGTCGACGAAATGCTACGCGACGACATCATCCAGCCGTCCAAGAGTCCGTGGGCGTCACCGGTGGTGTTAGTGAGGAAGAAGGATGGAACCCTACGTTTTTGCGTCGACTATCGTCGCCTGAACAAGGTCACGAAGAAGGACGTGTACCCTCTCCCACGAACAGACGACGCCCTAGATCGACTCCACAACGCCAAGTACTTTTCGTCGATGGACCTCAAGACCGGCTACTGGCAAATCGAAGTCGACGAGAGAGACCGAGAAAAGACTGCCTTCATAACACCAGACGGCCTGTTCGAGTTCAAGGTCATGCCCTTTGGTCTTTGCTCGGCGCCCGCGACTTTCCAACGCGTTATGGATACAGTACTGGCCGGCTTGAAGTGGCAGACGTGCCTCGTGTACTTGGACGACGTCGTTGTGTTTTCCTCAAACTTCGACGAACAGCTTCAGCGATTGAAGTTGTACTTCAAGCAATCAAGACCTCCGGACTCACCTTGAAGCCTGAAAAGTGCCGCTTCGCGTACGAGGAGCTCTTGTTCTTGGGTCACGTGATCAGCAAGGATGGTGTTCGCCCGGACCCGCGGAAAACAGCTGCCATCGCTGACTTCCCGACGCCCACCGACAAGAAGGCCGTACGCCGTTTTCTCGGCTTGTGCGCCTATTACAGACGTTTCGTCAAGGAATTTTCACGGATCGCCGAGCCACTGACGCAACTCACGAAGGCCGACGTCGAATCCAGGTAGGAGACGTCGCAAGTTCAATCATTTCAAGAATTGAAACGACGCCTGCAGACGCCTCCCATACTTGCGCATTTCGACGAATACGCGGATACGGAAATCCACACCGACGCAAGCAGCGTAGGACTCGGCGCAGTCCTTGTGCAAAAGACCGACGGATTCGAAAGGGTTATCAGTTATGCTAGCCGGTCGCTATCAAAGGCAGAAATCAACTACTCCACAACAGAAAAGGAGTGCCTGGCCATCATCTGGGCTACATCGAAGTTTCTCCCCTACCTCTACGGCCGGCCCTTCGAAGTTGTGAGCGGCGACCACGCCTTGTGTTGGCTAGCTAACTTGAAGGACCCTTCAGGTCGCCTCGCACGGTGGAGCCTACGACTTCAAGAATTTGACATAACCGTCGTTTACAAGTCCGGAAGAAAACACTCCGACGCTGACTGCCTGTCCCGCGCCCCCGTCGACCCACCGCCGCAGGACGACATAGAGGATGACTGCTTCTTGGGAAGCATAAGTGCTGAAGACTTCGCCGAACGACAGCGAGCGGACCCACAACTCAGGGGCCTTGTGGAATACCTCGAGGGCAGGACCACCGTTGTTCCCAAGGTATTCACGCGAGGACTGACGTCGTTTTTCTTGCGCAACGGTCTTCTCCTTAAGAAGAACTTCTCGCCGCTTCGAGCCGATTCCCTTCTCGTAGTGCCCTCGACAATGCGACCAGAGGTCCTCCGGGCTCTGCATGACGACTCGACGTCTGCACACCTGGGTGTTTCTCGCACGCTCGCAAGAATACAGGAAAAGTACTACTGGCCGCGCCTTGTCGCCGACGTAACTCGCTACGTCAAGACCTGCCGGGACTGTGAGCGACGCAAGACACCGCCGACTAGGCCAGCCGGGCTTCTGCAGCCTATCGAGCCACCTGAACGGCCGTTCCAGCAAATTGGGATGGACTTACTGGGGCCGTTCCCGACGTCCAATACCGGAAACAAATGGATCGTCGTAGCCACCGACTACCTCACCCGCTACGCCGAGATAAGGGCCCTACCCAGAGGCAGTGCCGCCGAGGTAGCAAAGTTCTTCGTTCAGAACATCCTCCTGCGTCATGGCGCCCCAGAGGTCCTCATCACTGACAGAGGTACGGCGTTTACTGCTGACCTAACTCAGGCAATACTGAGATACAGCCAAACAAGCCACCGCCGGACCACAGCGTACCACCCACAGACCAATGGCCTCACCGAGCGGCTAAACAAGACCATCGCCGACATGCTGGCCATGTATGTCGACGTCGAACACAAGACGTGGGATGCCATCCTTCCGTATGTGACCTTCGCATACAACACTGCCATGCAAGAAACGACGCAAATGACGCCGTACAAGCTGGTCTACGGAAGGAGCCCGGCAACTACGCTCGACGCAATGCTACCAACCGCCACTGACGAAGACGATCTCGACGTTGCCGCCTATTTGCAACGCGCCGAAGGAGCTCGACAGCTCGCCCGCCTGCGCATCAAGAACCAGCGGAGGGTCGACAGCCGTCACTATAATCTTCGACGACGCCACATGGAGTACCAACCCGGTGACCGTGTGTGGGTCTGGACGCCGATACGCCGACGTGGGCTCAGTGAAAAACTTCTTCGGCGATACTTCGGCCCATACAAGGTGCTTCGACGTCACGGCGCTCTTGACTACGAGGTCGTCCCGGACGGCATTACGAACTCCCAGCGACGCCGCGCACGACCTGAAGTCGTCCGTGTCGTGCGCCTTAAGCCGTTTTTTGCGCGTTAGCGAACCTGGGAACCCTACTTTTTCCTTTGTTATTGTAATTTATTTGTGTATGCACTTGTTTTTTCCTTTGCATGTTCTATTGCAAGCATCGGGACGATGCTTTTTTTCAGAGGGGGGCAATGCCACGCCCGCTTCTTCTTTTATTTTGATGTGTTCGAGTTTGACCAGCAAGGACGGTTATCAACGCTCGACGCTGGCCGTGAAGCAGTGTTCGAGAAGCTTCACGATTTTAGTAGATCGCTTTGTTAAGATTGCGTGCCGCACGCGAATGTTCCAGCTTTGTCGAGAGATTGCGCAACCACCAGCGATATCGCTGGAAAGTTCGATAGCGCCTGTATAAAAGCCGATGCGCTTGACCGCTTGTCAGTTGATTGACGGACGACGCCCTGTTCGCCGCTATCATTGTACAGCGTGTATTGCTGTAGTGCTAGTTCTCATTTTCCGGCCACAAGTTCGGCCAAGTAAACAGTTTCATCCTGCAAACGGCGACTGCTGTCTTCGCCGACGTCACGACCACGTGACAATGCGGACCGAATGGCTCTGCTTGCGGGTGCATGTTGCTGTCGCGGCGGTTGTCAAAACGAGCACGTCGAAAGGTCGGTGCAAAAGTCTGAGATCTCTGGTCACGGTAAGGGCAAATGCGGTAAACATGGCCGGCTTCTCCGCAATGTAAACAAAGGGGACGGCGTTCGACGGTGCGCCACAAGTCCGTCTTACGAACGAATGGTCGACTGGTGGCCATCCTTTGCGACCAGGCTGCAGACGTTGGCGGAGGGTAGAACGGCGATGTTTCCGTATGCGCACTGAGCTGTGGAGTCTGCGGCGGCGGCGGTGGAATGTACGCTGGAATCACCGGCTCGTGCGGTGGTGGAATGTACGATGGAATCACCGGCTCGTTGCAAGTATGAGCCAGAGGAGACGGGTTCTGCGACACTGGCGTTGGACGACGGACGGCCGACGCATAGTTAATAGATCGCTGGTCTGCTAGCGATTCGGGAGAAGAAAAGGCTTGCCTGATCTCATGTCGTACAACTTCTGCAACCGAAGCCATTGCAGGTTCTTGCGGAGTCACGAGGAGGTTGCGGATTTCTTCACGAACAACCTCGCGTATGAGCTCACGTAGAGAACCCCCACTGGCGGCCGTCAGAGCAGAGACGCTTATCGAGGCTTTGTTCGGTCGGTCGTAATAGCGGCACCGTTGCTGTAGTGCTCGCTCGATAGTTGTAGCCTCTTGGACAAATTCCGCAACGGTTGTCGGCGGGTTGCGAAGAAGACCGGCAAACAGTTGTTCTTTGACACCTCGCATCAAATGTCGTAGTTTCTTGGCTTCAGGCATTTCAGGGTCAGCTCGTCGAAATAGGCGGATCATGTCCTCCGCAAACATGGCGACACTCTCATTCGGTTTCTGTATACGAGACTCGATGAGTTGCTGAGCCGAATCGCGGCGGTCGTTGTTTGCGAAAGTGCTGCGAAGCTGCTCCCGAAATGCATCCCATGAAGACAATGTGGCCTCGCGGTTCTCATACCACGTACGAGCGCTGTCCGCTAGAGCAAAGTAGACGCGCGAGAGCTTCTGTTCGACGGTCCAATGGTTTGCCTTGGCGACTCGCTCATACTGGTCTAACCAATCCTCGACGTCTTCATAAACCTCGCCGTGGAAGGTCTCGGGAATCCGAGGCTGCTCAACGGTCACCTGTGAAGCGCCTCCAGTTGCCATTTCTGCAGACAGAGTCCTTGGATGGAGAGGTTCCAGGGGGATTGCCTCGGGACTGAGGCCTCGCTGTCGGCGACTGTAGCGGTGGACCGGAGTATCCACTGCAGGAACAGGTTCCGGTGTCGGACTGGAAGTGCCGGGTCTCGGAGGAGTCCCGAGCATCAGACGTAGAGGTCCAGCACCTCCACCAGTGTCGCCACGCGGAAATAACAAGATACAGGACCACGTTGCGACGAGGAAAGACAAGTCTGTATTCAGATATCAAAAAGAGCAGACGCCTCAATGTCGTCTTCCTCAGAGAGCCCACAGCTGCAGCTCGTGCTGCTCGCTTCTTTGTCCTCTGTCGTCCTGTCGGCTATTGATCGCGACAATATTATTGCTGCTTCAAAATGATATTATTCGTTGATCAGTAATAAAATTATTTTTTTCATTGTACAGCTTTCCTAACATTTGGCTACAAATTTGGCCATCGAACTCGTGGCTACTTTCAATACATTTAGAGTCAGTTCTTTTGTCATTAGCTCAACGACAACCCTGTGTTTAGTCGTTGCCCTCAGTACAGCTCCTAGAGGCAATCCCTCTCAGCAGTGTTTAAGCGCCTCGACGACCAGCCATTTTCTGAGCAATCCATTTTGGAATGCCGGAAAGCTTCAGCTTCACACCACAAACCGAGGGAGGCGCTGCTGATGTTTCGGCGAGAAACCCGCCTTGTTGAACGATTATGACACTCCCGTATGTGTGTGTATTTCTACTGATCTCCTTTGCTCTCTCATTCTTCTCTCCCTTGCTTTTCTATGTGTTCTTACCCGATCCTCAGTGAGGGGTGGCAAACCAGATATTTATATTCCGGTTAACCTCCCTGCTTTTCCGCTCTCTCTCTCTCTCTCTCTATATATATATATATATACGCCTTTGCGCCTTTTATATATATATATATATATATATATATATATATATATATATATATATATATATATATATATATATATATATATCCAATATAACTGTTCACTTGAAGCTGAACAATATATTTTTGTTTTTGAGAAGACGTTTTACTAATATTCGCAAAACCGAAAGTAAGTGCATGACCGTAAGTGCTTGGAAGAGAAACAAGATTTGACACTCTGTTCTCGTGCAGCAAATAATGAAGGCGAACATCGGCCATTTTCTGGACCCTGCAATGCCTGACAGACTCGGGGTGATGCTGACTCTAGTTGGAAAGATTCGGTCCAGTCCTTTCAATATTAATAAATATTTATTCATTGAATATGTATGGGTTTATTTATTTTCATATGCCGCATTTCTAATTGCAAGCTGTGGCATATGAAGATATATGTTCAACTATTAACCGCTTTTGTCGTAGGAGCGATGGAGCGCAAACGGCCACCAGTGGTTAGATTGTGTCGTGTGAGGAAACGGGTTACATGATTTAGCTTACGTTGTTCTATTAGGTGTTCTAAACCAGCTTACATTGTACCATATCATGAAAGAGCTATATGCGAGTATCTGAAGTAACAACTGCGACAGTTATTACTTCAAGCTTGCCCTGTACATGCCTGTGTGTTCTATTCGTGCGTCCTTTTTTGTGCTTCAGCGGCGTGCTGCAAGAATCGAGCTGCTTCTCGTTCTTTATGTGACATTCGAAATTCTTGCGATCGCATTATTTGCTTCGCCCTTGCGGCGAAACTGTGACTTTTTTGCTAATAAGATCACGAATAATGACAAGAACTTTTAGTCTTTCCAATGAACTCCTACAAATAGGATTGTTTGGCGATATTGTTGAGTTCAGAAGTAGTGTCTGAACGTCGCTATTTCTTAAAGAGAGACTTAATGCGATGTGTTCGATGCTGCCAAGTTTACATTTGTTAGTCCCTTGTTATTTATTTATTTAGTTTTTTGTTACCGCAGCACTATACTTGGCCGTTTAAAGTTTAAGAAATATCTAAGCTCCGCCCACAGCCATCGCAGTCCCTGACTGAGAAAAAAAAACCACATATTCCCCATCCAATTACATTGCAGATTCTTTAACACGAAAGTGTTTTATGATAGGGTCCGCCAAGACTTTCATGGCGTATCTATGTCACGTAGTGGCGACACAAAATACTGCCACCAGAAAAATCTTTATATGAATACTTTGTGGAGATATTTCGTGATTTGCGGAATAAATGAGCTCTCTAGTACTAAACTTAGAGCCGACGCAGAGGATTGTACACACCAGTAAAATTTTGACTTTGCGCAAAACGTAATGAAAAAAAAAATCGGCAGATTCCACGTACCGTGGGAGTCGATGTTATGCGAAGCATGCGCCGGGTAGGTGACTGTGGCGTAACTTTTTTACTTAGCGACACGTTACAAAATGACGGTAAGGTTTGTATAAATTTTATACGCACACATATATATACGTTGAAGAGCCGCATATGTGTTATATAACCAGTTGTTTACGGTTGGGTAACGCTGCCAATGGCAACGTGGGTATTACCAACACCAGAAGCGGTAAGCTGATATGTAGTGCTTATACTTGTCTCTTATGATGCAGAACGCATGCACGTTTCACGAACCCGTGTGCATGTGTGCAAGAAGTTCTTGACAGTTCTTGAACAAGGGCATCATCACCGTGATCAGTGAGCACATGCAGCTGGTCATGACATGTTATAGGATCCGGTCGTGATCGTGGTGACGAGGGGTCTATGTGTAGTGAAGTATGTGGTATAGTAGAGCTGTTGGAATTTGTGGATGCCTCGATCATTTCGTCGAGAAATTGTCTGTCGACAGAGCCGGCGACATGTCGGAACCTGAAGACACCCTTCGCGTTGGTGAGGTATAGGCCGTCGAGGCTGGTAGGCTTGGATAGTGCTACGTAGACCGACATCAGTGGATGGTGTTTGTCGTATTCGTAGACTATCTGGGCGTATGTGGCCTACGTAGCCTAGTCTACAAAGCGGCTGTCGATCAATCTGGCATCTTTCTCGGTCAGCATGAGGCCATCACCCAGCCTCGCGGGAAATGAAGAGGGCACTGCGTCGTTCCGGTGGAAGAAGTGCACCTTAGGCTGCGGTGATGTGGATATCATATGTAACTTTCGTTAATGTATTCCTCCGGGGTCGAGCAATGCTTCAATATAGCTTGCTGAATCATAGAAATACAAACATAATGTTTATTAGACTGCTCTAAAAGCCGAGCCAACACTGCAACTACAGGCGTTAATCTGATATGACGCCTGTATCGTTGGAGTACACATCGTAGGAGTATCATGTAGTGTTTATTGCTTTCTTGTAAAATTAGATAGCCAGCACCACAACCACATTTGACGTTGCACCGATATTACGCCCACGTAGGCTGTTTTTCCAAACCAGTTTATAGACCTGGCGTGGCTCAGTGGTAGAATACCTGATTGCCACGTAGAATGCTTGGGTTCAATTCCTGCTAGGATCCTAATTTTCATTTTCATTATTTCCATTCCTTGAGTCAACGCTGCCGACGTTGGTTTTCCTTAACGCTCTAGCATTTAAGTTACCAATATCTGTTCTCGCCGTTCCTGGGTAGATATAAACTGTCAATCACCTGTGGCGCATACCCGTACACCACGGCCCGTGGTAAACGGGTATGTGCCACACGTGTCTAGTGGAAAGGGTTTGACGACATACGCGACAGGATTTTAGCGTTATTCATGTCATGACCCGGCAATCATATTCATCAAATCCTGTTACCCTCCCATGCAAATTTTGGTCTACACCAAGTTAAGGAGGCGATCATGAGAGCCCCCAGACGTAGGCGGCTAGATAGATAGATAGATACGTAGATAGAAACGCTCAAAGTGAAAGAGGTTCGCTAATAAATGCTTCGCATTTAATAAAAACGCCAGGCCTGCGCTGAAACCGCAGCACAGTCACAGCGAAAGCTGGAAGAGCGGCGTTTCAAGAGCCCGTTGTAAGCTCTCTTGGGGCTACAATACAAGTACACTAGAAAGGTACCCACTACGCCATAAATCAAATTTTCGTGAAGTTGGGAAGCGCCTACTAAGCCATTATTCGTCATTCTGCGGAGAAGCGAGGCACCAGCTACACGTCTGTAAGGGATTATGTGCACTTTTGTTGACGCGACGACTGATGACGATGAAGAATTACGGCTCAGCCCTTTGTAATGGGTTGGAAGGTTTAAACGGCCCACCAGTTATGTAATTTCCACTGGGTGACGCCCGGTCGCTATTTCCCTCTGCCGTCATGCTGTATAACATACGGTGACGTAGGAGAGAGACGGGGGAGGGGTGCGAAGAACTTTACTGAGATCCCGTGGAAATGGATCATGCGCTTATGGGCTTCCTTGGCAACCAATACAAGTGCACTTGAGAGGAACCCACTACGCTATAAATCATTGTAATTTTTGAGAAGTAGGGCAGCAGGCACTGTGCCATTTTTCGTCATTCTACGGAGACCCGTGCTATCTGCTAAACGCATGCAAGGCATTAGGCGCACTTTGTTGATGCTGTGCCTGATGACGTCGAAGAATTATGGCAGAGACCTTTGTAATGGGTTGGAAGCAATCAACAACCTACTCGTTGCGCAATTCGCATTGTGTGACGCCTGGTTATAGAATTCGCGTTGTGCGACGCTTGGTGCTTATTTTACTCTTCTACCACGCTATATTGCATACGCTAATGTGGTTCGTTCCCGACACGAAGCCTGTATAGGACCTTTTTGCAAAGCGGTTTCAACCACCGGCATGGCTCAGAGGTTGAATACTGGGCTCACACGCAGAGGGCCCAGGTTCGAACCTCGTTCCATCCTGGAATTTTTTCTTATTTCGTTTTTTTTCTTATTTCGAGCGATACTGGTTACGGACACCGGCGGCGGCGGCGGCGGCGGACAACTACGGCGCCAAAAACGGCCGGTGAAATGATCTCATAACAGCTTTCCCTGTAAAACACGCGAATAGATGTTCGCGGGAATTGGCTTCGCTTGCGCAATGCTAGACGGCGAGGAACTCTAGCAACAAGTAAAATTTGCTGAGTATCTTAGTCCGTCACCTAGGAGTCTAGTAGTTGTACTTGCACGTCGGCGTTCGTCTATCCCAGTCTATTCCTTTGGTTAAGTTTGAGTGTGGTTGTTTGATCAAACAGGAGAAAGTGCAACAGACAAGCGGGCCGACGTTTTGATAGTAGGACCTATCTTTGTCAAATGACGTTGTCAAAGGTAGGTCCTCCGATCAAAATGTCGGCCAGCCTGTCTGAGGCATTTTCTCCTCTTCGTTCAACCGATCCCACTCCATGCTTCCAACTGTCGGCTCCCATCTTGACTTTGGGTTAACTTTGTGTTTCTTCAAGCCTTGCCTTTTTTTATTAGTGGACCCGGACTGGGGTTCGTTTATCTTTTAATAAAGTTGTTCTCTCTCTCTCTCTTCACACTGCCTGGGCGAATCTTTGAGGCCACGCAGAAAAAGCGCGTGGCTGAGTTATGCTTCGCCATGAGCCGCAACGCTGCTCGCAGTCCAGCTGCTCACAATATTTCAATGAACGCAATAAAAGAATTTTCAACATTTTATTGTCCCTTATTTTAAGTGAATGTATTCTACAGTATCATATGTATCCAATTTAGCTCTCGAACGAGAACCGCCAATTTTTGTTTGCTGAAAAGCATTTTTACAAATATTCGCACAACCGTAAGTGTTAGACCGATTATGCTCTTGCCACTAAGAATGAAGCCGTGAGTGGGCCAGTTTCGTGGACCGTGAAATGCCGGGTGTACCTGGGCGGGGCTGGAACTGTGTTGCAAGCTCTACCCTCCTACCAATATTATGTATTCATTCATTTATTTATTTTGATATACCACAGCCTTTATTATGGACAGTAGAAAATCTGTATTCAACTAGGGAACTGCTGTTGTCATAGGAGCGATGGAGCGCAGTTAGTCATGAGTGGCTACAATGTCTAGATTGAGGAAAACACTGAAATGATTTAGCTTAACACGTACCTGACCATGGGACCGCTCTAGGCGGGACTCTGTCACGCTATCGCAGTTGAATGGACGCATATTCTATTTAGCAAGAAAGTTCAATTACTTTTAGCACCCTACGAGATGACAGACATATGCAGCTGCACCTATACACCATTTTCAAGGAAAATGTAGTCTTATAAACGATTTCGAGAACTATTAAGGCATACGACGAGAGACAGTGAACGCTTGGCGAATGTAATTACAATGTACTCTGTGCTTAGAAACAAGGTTTGAAGATGTATAGTACTCTACTGTGTTTAGAAAAAGTTTATTTCATCGTAGGAGGACGCAACGAACACTTGGAAACAGTGTCTTTAGAGCAAGAACAATAAAATACCCACAATGACAAAGTACAATGTACATGAAACGTTGTAACAGAAATGCCCAAGTCCACAAGATGTCCCTAACACATGCTACTAAGGACTAACATAGATACATTTATCACATCATACAAAATGTACATGACGATGTATACACACGAAATACATGACTTGGAGAACTCTAATCGACAAGGCTACGTGTACACACACTCTTCACATTATACAGAATGTGCATGACTTTGTGAACTCCACTGAACATGGCCTCATGCCGAGAAGCACTGCTGTTGGAACCAAAGAATTCATACTATCCACTACCTCTGGTAAACTCGACCCCAGTAATCGCTCAAACATTCCTCGTGAGTTTTACTCAAACTCTTCGTTAACGTCCAACCAATCGAAATGCTGGAATATCAATGTTAAGTCACTCTCCGTTGAAATCCTTTCTTTTTATTTTAATGTTTATTAGAAATGCGTCTTAAGAAAACAACAACGTATTATCATGGGCTATATTTTGCTTTAACGTACTTTTGAACCATATATTTACGTGCAGACTTCCGACTTTGTCAAGCTGCAACCATTAACAACTCCGAGTTAAGAGACGAGAGAGTGCTTTCGTTCTCGCCTTAACTAAAGCTTTGTTGTATTTGATTTCTTTCTCGCCTTCACTACCCTTCCTACATTTGGTTTCTCCTCCTCGCCATTTATTTCCTAAAAAAAACACGTTGACATTGTCAGCACTAAGCATTGAGCCTATCAGAATATCGTGCTTTCCGGCTGCGCGCTGTGGTCTCTGCTTGTGCATTCGAAAGCGCAAAAAACGAAGTGAAACCACTTGATCACTACCCACTGTCATGTCATGAGAGACGAGGCAGAACGGGAGGGTGACAAAATGACAAAGCAGACAGGGGACAATTCCCAACTGATATCCCTCGTATATAGACGAATAGAGAACGCTGCTGTATATCTATTTTGTTCCATTTGTACTTGTTCAACGACACGTGCGCAGTTGAAACGCTTTTCCAGGAAAGCACCACAACTCCTTGTCTGCCGGCATCGAGGGTCTGAAACCGTGAGACCGCTCCTCATCGCCGCCATCATTGCCTCGGCGGTGCAACCCTTCACCGCGGAGTTGACGGAAGAAGAGCAGTGCGTTGTTCCGTGTGTTTTGTACTTGTGAGTGTGGTGTGCGCTTACGTCGACAGGAGGAGACGGACTGCTTGCCTGCGGGTTTAGGGGAGGCGCTCACAAGATTTCATTTTTTTCATTTTTATATCCTTAAAGACCACCGAAAGTATGTTACATAAGGGGGGGTTAATATACAATCAGTTGCGTTATCACAATGATCAATGTGAAGTTACATTTGAAATGCTATGCATGAAGCTTGATGGGCTTATGATTGTGGCGACATCGTGAGACAGGCCGTTCTAGTCTTTAGCTGCTCTGAGAAAAAAGAAGCAGAAAATGTTTTAGTACGGGAACGTGGGCGAAAAACTTGTAGTGCATATTTCATGACAGATTTCCAGAGAGCGGACGTGTGTCCTAACGCTTAGTTGTTTCGTGCTCTTTCTTTGTTTTCTCTCCAAGTATACGCTTTCCATTTCTTACCAAATCGGAATATTTTCTTTCTTCAGTCGTTCACATGGTGACGAAACCCGGGATACGGGGACAGAAACATGAAAGCCGACATCGGAATTGAACTTTCCGACCACTTGGACTCAGTGAGTTGGTCACTCACCGGTGCATCAATGGATCGACGCTTAGAAAAGCTGCTCGCAAAAACACGTGTGCGGCGCTGCCACAACTCTTGCATCATCGACGAGGCCGAGCCAGCGCTGCGAGACGGGACATCCAGCCAGGTGTCCACTTAAATACTGCGCCTGAAAACCAGCAACAAGGAGCTCCGCAATATCAACGACAAGCTGGAGCCGCTGATGCTCGAGAAAAAGTTCGAGGCAGAGTAGAACGAGGTTGTAAGTCGCGATAACGCAGCCACAGCCATGATCGGTCGCCTTCAAGCAAGGCTCAGCGCCCTGAATGTCAACAACGGAGCACCCGAAGCCGCACCATTATTGAGTAATGATAAAGGGAAGCTGTATTCGAAGTCGACGGCGTGAAGGTACCCAAGCTATGGTCGCAGACTTTTGACGGTGAGTTGGCCAACTGGATGCCTTTTGGGAACAGTTTCAGCAATCCGTTCATAAACCCACGCCTTTCAACTATTCAGAAATTTCAATACCTCCGCTCGTTGTTGCATTGGTCAGCCTTAGTGGCGATAAAGGTCCTTAACGCCACAGAAGCTTGCTTCGAAGACGCCCTTGAAATATTACAACGACTTTCAGTTACAAAAGCGAAATTGAACAAAATCATCTCTCTAAGCTTCAAGCCTTAGCCGCCGTTTTATCATCGAGTTATCTCCGTGGACTTCGGAAGGTTTATGGCCACGTTCAGGGGCATATACGTGGGCTCCGCAGTCTGGGAGTGAATGCGTCTGCGTACTCGACTATGATGAGCAACACCATAATAATATCGCTGCCGCCCGATCTTGTTGTCGACTACAACCGACAAGTTTGCCCTTCTAAAGGACCTTCACAGAGTGCTAGCGATGAAGTAGACGGCGCAGCTGACATGCCCACACGGGCAGACAGCGCAAGGCTGATGACCAGCTGACAAATGTGCTTTAGTTCCTTCTAACCAAGGTAGATAGCAGGGAGAGGAGTGTTATTGGCGACCGGGCACCGAAAAGGGCACTGCCAGTGCACGAAAAGCAAGGCAGAAGTCCGAGGAGGCTGACCGCTCCGGTTCTCCACACTAAAACAGCAACAAAGGTGATGTCTAAGTGTTGTTTCTGTGGCTCGTCAGAGCACAGCACGGAACTCTGTCCTGATCCTCTTGACATCAAAGAAAAAAGGAACATATTAATTACTGACATGAGATACATACGCTGCACTGTACGAGGTCATCGCGTTCAAGACGGTCGAAAAAGAGTGAGCTGCACTATCTGCTGAGGGCGGCGTATGTTTTTTAATGTGCAGCGCCAGATCGGCAAGAGCTCAGACACAACAACCTTCACCTATCGCTACGACCAATGTTTACGCCTCTTCCCCAGATTCCAAGGATTCCGAGGTTCTCTTGCAGAACTTTCGAGCATGGGCCATTGGCGAAAACAAAGGCGGTTATATAAGGGGAGGGATAGACGGGGGCATCCAGAGAACGTTCATCAGATGTCTTAAAACATTCCAGCTCTGTGAGTCGGGATTCACCACTTTGCATATCTCAACATTCCGCGAGCACCAGAGCACTGAACAGATATGTCGCGCTGTACAAGTTCGAGTGTGCGCAGTACAGTGGGCAAGAATTCGTCATCGAAGCAGTCGAGGTACCCTTTACTTTATCTACAGAGATATTCTGCATACACAAACGGAGAATCATTTCATGAAAGCAATCGAGGCAGAAAGAGGACCCATCGCTGATAAGATGCTGCTTGCCGGCATGTCAGTCATTCCAGGTGTAAGCCTTCAGATTGGATCAGGCCAGATGTTGATAATTATGAAGAATGATCCTGTGCACTGCAAAGATTCCACAGGTCTATTATCATTCAACACTGCATTTGGGTGGACCTTCCAAGGCCCGGTAAGCCCAACCAGTTCATTATTTGTTGCAGTGAAAACAGGCGTTTTAAGGATAGAGACACGCACGCCTGACCACTTAGACTCTCTCCTGCGAAACTTCTCGAAGCTTCATGCTTTAGGCATAAAAGTAGAGCACAACTCAAGCCTGCATGGCCAAGCTGTACAAGAAAAATGTGAGCGTGCAACTGCATTTTCTGCAGGCCGCTATCAGGTAGCACTGCCGTGGAAAGAATCTGCTGGTGGCGCTCGCAATAATATAGATTTAGCTAAGAAGCAGCTCCAGAGCTTGACAGCACTGCACAGACGCGACGGAGAACTGCTAAATAAATAAGACTCCGTTATACTAGAGAACTTGAGGGAAGGACATGCCCAGCGAGTGCAACCTCTCCAGTCAGAGGACACTTCACACGTTTACTACATACAGATCAAACATTAATACGCGAGGAATCCACTACCACGAATCTAAGAGTTGTTTTTGACAGCTCATCGCATTTACCAGGACAGCTTTCTCTCAACGACCAGCTAGTGAAGGGTCCACAACTTACAGTGAAACCTCGGTGATACGATCACGGCTCGTACGAATATCGGGGTGATACGAATTTTTATGTGGTCCCGGCCAAGGCCCATTAGCCTGCAATGTATTGGAGTACGGTTGTTGCGAACCGATTTGCACCCCGCGACGTTTCATGCGAACGTGCGCTAGCGCACAGGTACGAACAGGTGCTGCCCGCGCTCTCGCGAAAGACGCTGCAGTCACGCGCGGGCGCGGGCATGCGCGCTGCGCGACCATCAACGGTGCGTCGTTGCCTCCGAGATAGTGTGCGCGAATCTTGGAGGCCTTGAGGCGCCTTCGCATTTAGATTACAAATGACGTTGACGTCGCGCTTTTTTTTCGGCACGTTGACGCGTGCTCCTGTGCTCGAGGCAGCAGCGTCTTTGTACTGTGTTAACACGTGCTTGCCACATCGATGCAAGCCATGTCCCCGCAATCAGACGTTCTAGGAAACAAGACTGAAACTTGGGCTGCGGGTCCGTCATGAAGTCCCATGAAACATGGACGAAGACCCCAAGAGACGAAGCGAACGGTCTTGGCGAAGGAGCTTGGCCTCCATCTATCGTGTGCAAAGCGCGTCTTAAGTCACTTTCGCCGCAGTACTTGTTTGTCATGCAGAAAAGCGTAGCAAGATTAGGAAGGGGCTACTAGCGGTCACGGGGCACAACACATCTGGTTCATTAATTACACACGCGCGCACGCACGGTATATTTATGAGCACAAAAAACTTCACTGGCACGGTATATTTATGAGCACGTCTAAAAACATCACTGGCAATCATTCAGAGCTGTTGATGACGTCGCTGCGGCCCTGAGGAACACTGAATCAAAGCGTATGCCAACTTTCTTTTGTGGCATACTAATTTCCCATTTTTCTGGTGATACGAACTTCGGATGATACGAATATTTTTGGTAACCCCGCCAGATTCGTATCACCGAGGTTTTACTGTATTTCACATTTGGTTGGAATCTTGCTTTGCTTTTCTCTTCTAGTTGGGGCGCTAACCTCTGACACAGAGAAGGCATTTTGTGCGTATTATTGTGCAGCCAAGAGACACGGACGCGCTCAGGTTTCTCTGGTGCGAATTCTCATTCATTTCCCATGGTAGAAGAGTGGCGAATGACAAGAGTGCCTTCGGAACATCTGCAAGCCCATTGCGCCTCCAGAGGCTCAAGTTGCGAACTCTGCTTCTGACGTTCCTGAAGCGCTGTGTATTATAAGCACAGGCGTAGGTTACCCTGTTACTCGGGATTGCTTACCTTGGCGTTTTTCACCTCAATGGAAAACGCTTTGAATTAGTTCCCAGGCGTCGTTTATAGAATCCCGCGTGCAGTCTGCGACTATGTTTATATCGAGGAGAGTGGTAACTTTGAGAGACGTCTGAAGGACCACGTGAATGACGTCAGAAAGAAGAATGTGGTGTCTAACGCACTTGCGCAACACGTGGCTACATGTAATCGCGACATTGACTGGGCCAAGGAAATCGTAATCGCAAAGGAAAGAAACTGCTATTCGCATCAGTATCTGGAATCGCTTCTTATCCAGACTACGAAAAAAAAAACGCTGAACAGAAATGATGGAAATCTGCCTTCAGCGTACGCCAGATGTCTCGGCAGCGTTCTAATATGGACATAAGCCCGCTTCGCTGGGCCACTTTACTGTGAACAAGACTACCGTATGGTAGCCGAAACGGCTTTTTTATTGTTTATAAAACCTTTCATTTGGTTGGCGTTATTTCATTTCGTTTGTTCATATTACTCTAGATACTCTAAATCTTCAAACAAACAAGCTTTGTAGTGGATACAAACATCAAAATGAAGCGATCAATTGCTTCCCACAACGACCAGCCTCTGGTCCTCGGCACGCCGGGGGTAAAGATGGTCAGTAAACAGCTCTTGCAATGCAACATCAGTGCTCCTCGTCCGCCATTATTGTGCAAAAAACTGTATGGCCTTAATAACCCTAACCCTTCACTTTAAAGAATGACGGGACATCCCGAATAAGAAAACGTATAGGGCTGATTTGGCACCTCCTCGGACGATTAAGGGGGTGCACCCCCCCCTCCCTGTCCTCCTCATAGGCACGCCTATGTCTACGAGCCAACACCGTGTATTTAAAGATCACTCAGCGAATGCATTGCGGCATGGAAATACAAAGGTAGCGTTGCAGGCTGTTCAACTCTTCATCTAGAGATTTAAACTGTTTACCAAGAGGCTGTAATTGGTGAACATATTGTTACGAATATATTTAACTTATTTACAATATGGAATAGTCCAGCAGTCAAGATGGCGGTTGTGTATTCTCAGAACACCGACACGTCGTCTGCCTCTTCTTCGCACACCTCCCCACAGTCATAGCTGCAACCCCGCTACATCGACCTCCGGCGGCGAAAGCGCCGACTCGGCGCTTGTTAGCAGGTGGTGGGCGAAAGGTACGGCTTCAGGCGAGCGACGTGGACGACGTTGGAAGACGTAGAGGGCGCCGTGTGGTCCAGAGGGGCAATGTCATAGGTGACCTCAGTCACCTGGCGTAACACACGGTAAGGGCCCGAGTACTTGGGCAGAAGTTTTTCGGCCAGGCCAACATGCCGAGACGGAGACCACAGGAGAACGAGGTCACCCGGATTGAAGCGAACGTTCCGGTGGCAGCTGTCGTATGTATGTTTCTGGCGGAGTTGCGATTCCGAAAGGCGTCGATGGGCGATCTGACGGGCCTTTTCGGCTGTGCTAATAGCGTGGCGAGCATATTCGGTGGACAGGTGGGCAGGGGTGGGTACGAGCGTGTCGAACGGCAAGGTCGGTTCTCGTCCATACAAAAGGTAAAAGGGAGAATATCCAGCAGTGTCGTGGCGCGAGCTGTTGTATGCAAAAGTGACAAAGGGTAGCGCAATGTCCCAGTCGCGATGATCGGTCGAGACATACATGGCGAGCATGTCAGTGATCGTGCGATTCAAACGTTCTGTGAGTCCGTTCGTTTGGGGATGATAGGCCGTCGTAAGCTTGTGCTTGGTTGCACAAGACCGAAGTAGGTCCTCGATTACCTTGGATAAAAAGTAACGACCTCGGTCCGTGATGAGTTGACGAGGAGCGCCGTGATGTAAGATGACGTCTTGGATCAAAAACTCGGCGACGTCTGTAGCGCAGCTGCACGGGAGAGGTCTCGTAATGGCAAAACGGGTCGAATAATCCGTAGCGACGGCGACCCATCTGTTACCGTTGTTAGAAAGTGGGAAAGGTCCCGAAAGGTCGAGGCCGACACGAAAAAAAAAGGCTCAGCAGGTACGTCGATAGGTTGAAGGAGCCCGGCAGGGTGCACAGCTGGCTTTTTCCGGCGTTGGCACGACTCGCAAGTAGCGACATAACGATGTACGGAACGGTAGAGGCCGGGCCAGAAAAAGCGTCGGCGGACACGGTCGTACGTTCTGGCAACACCAAGATGGCCGGCCGTTGGTACATCATGTAGTTGCTGAAGTACGGTCGAGCGGAGATGAGTGGGTACTACAACTAGTAGTTCTTGTCCCACTGGGCGCATGTTCCGGCGGTATAAAATGCCGTCGATGATGACGAACATGCGAAGCGAACTGTCCGTCGAGTCAGTATTCAGGCGGGTGATTAGATCTCGTAGGGACGCGTCACGCTGTTGCTCGTCACCGATGTTGCCGAAAGCGGAGAGCGAGGAAATACAGATGGACGTGTCATCCGTTACGAGGTCTGGATCGTCGACGGGGTACCGAGAAAGGCAGTCGGCGTCTTGGTGTAGACGGCCGGACTTGTAGACCACTGTGTACGTGAATTCCTGGAGGCGCAGAGCCCAACGAGCTAGGCGCCCTGTTGGATCTTTGAGTGCTGAAAGCCAGCATACAGCGTGGTGGTCTGTGGTAACGGTGAAAGGGCGACCATATAAATAGGGGCGGAATTTACCACCTGCCCATACAAGCGCCAGGCACTCGCGCTCAGTAATAGAGTAATTGCGTTCGGCAGGAGAAAGGAGCCGGCTGGCATACGCAAGAACTCTATCATGACCGGATTGACGCTGGGCTAACACAGCGCCAATGCCGTAACCACTAGCGTCGGTGCGGACCTCGGTTGGAGCGGACGCGTCGAAGTGGGCGAGGATCGGCGGTGTGGTGAGCAGCGTAATGAGGCGGGAAAAAGCACTGGCTTGGTCAGGACCCCACCAAAATGGCACATCCTTCTTGAGAAGGTCAGTGAGGGGGCGCGCAATATCTGCGAAGTTTCTGACGAATCGTCGGAAATAGGAGCATAGGCCCACAAAACTTCGAACGTCTTTGGCACAAGTTGGTACGGGAAAATCGAGGACAGCGCGAACTTTGTCGGGATCGGGTCGGATGCCAGATGAGTCGACGAGATGCCCTAGAATAGCAACTTGGCGATGGCCAAAGTGGCACTTCGATGAATTAAGTTGTAGCCCAGCCGCACGAAACACGGAAAGAATAGACGAAAGTCGGTCGAGGTGAGACTCAAAGGTGGGAGCAAATACAATGACGTCGTCCAGGTAGCAAAGGCAGATAGACCATTTAAAGCTGCGCAAAAGCGTGTCCATCATCCGCTCGAACGTGGCCGGCGCATTGCACAAACCGAACGGCATGACTCTGAATTGGTAGAGACCGTCAGGCGTTACAAAGGCGGTCTTCTCACGGTCGAGGTCGTCTACGGCGATTTGCCAGTAACCAGAGCGTAGGTCTATCGAAGAAAAATAGGTAGCACCATGAAGGCAGTCCAAGGCGTCATCGATACGAGGAAGCGGGTAGACATCCTTTTTGGTGATCTTGTTTAAATGCCGATAATCCACGCAGAAACGCCAGGTGTTGTCTTTCTTTTTAACTAAGACTACAGGGGAAGCCCACGGACTCGAAGAAGGCTCAATAATGCCTTTTGTGAGCATCTTGTCGACCTCCTGTTGAATAACTTGGCGCTCTGATGGTGAAACTCGGTAAGGACGCCTGTGAATTGGAGCTGCATCACCGGTATCTATGCGGTGCTTGACTTGCGAGGTTTGACCTAAGTCAAATATGTCAGAGTAGGTCATAAGGAGATCACTGAGGTCTTTAACTTGAGAGGGCAAAAGGTCTAAGGCAATCATCTTGGTTATGTTCTTGTGCAGTGTAGAAGAGGTGACTGCGTCGACTCTATGCGGGTTTGGAGAGACGACAGCGGGCAGTTCGGGTGACACCGATGAGATCTGGCACTCGTACGACGGTGACAGAGTAGCGAGAGCAATACCTTGTGGTAGGACTTGAGGGCTCAATGCGAAGTTCAGAAGAGGAAGGCACGTCTTGTTCGCTGTAATAGTTACAACTGTGTACGGAGAGGAGACGTTGCGGGCCAGTAGAACACTGGGAGAGGGAAAGACCACGTAATCCCCATCCGGTACACTGGGATATGGTTCAACAGCGACGCAAGTTAGGGCTTGTGGTGGCAGACGAACAGCCTCAGCACACGAAAGTTTCGTCTGAGCCACCTCCGACACGTCGGCGGACGCAGGCAAGTCAAGTTGTACAACACCGGCCGAGCAGTCAATGACAGCAGAGTGGTCAGACAAGAAATCGAGTCCGAGGATGACATCATGAGGACAATGAGCGAGAACATGAAACAGAACGGACGTCTGGCGGTCGGAGAACCTCACACGTGCCGTGCACATTCCGAGTACAGCCGGAGTTCCCCCACTAGCGACACGTACAAATAGGGACTCGGGCGGCGTAAGGACCTTATTTAATCGTGCACGGAGATCAGAGCTCATAATAGAAATATGTGCGCCGGTATCAATGAGGGCAGTAACAGGCAGGCCATCCACTTCGACAGCAAGCAGATTCTGGTCCGTAGTGAGGGTCAGCAGAGGGTTTTCAGGTCGGGGGTCGAATGCAGCATCACCTTCGGGAGCTGCATTGCTCAGTTTTCCGAGTATGGACGTCCAGTAGGGCGAGGCGACGAATGGCGACGGGGCTGAGGTGACCGGGAGCGACGATCGTGTGGGGACGGCGAACGGCTGGAGCGTCGGACAGATGTCGTAGGAGCCTCATCGTATGGTCCACCGTCACGAGCGGGAAACTGCAGGGGCCGGTGGTTGTCGTCACGTCGATAGCCAGCAAACGAGCGAGATGGAAAGGTGCGAGAACGACAGTAGCGGGAAATATGTCCTACACCGTGGCAACGAAAGCAGATCGGCTTGTCGTCCTGCGTTCTCCACTGGGCAGGGTCACGATAGCGGCGCAACATTTCCGGTGCACGAGGAGGCGTTATAGAACTGACACGAGGTTCCGTCAACGAACATACCGGCTGCAGTCCGACATTTGCAAGCTCCTCCCTCACAACCTGCTGGATCAACGAGATCGTTGGTCGAGGATCATCAGATGGCCGCGTCAGGAAAGATGGTGGCGACGCCGCCTCGATTTCTCGGCGCACGATGCGAACTACGCTCTCGTTGGTAGGCGGTTGACCGCATGGCGGCTGAAGGTCCTCGCAGGATGATGTAGCGGCCGTGTTCGGAAGTCGCATGAAATGCTGGGCAATGCGGCGACTCTTCAGCTCTTCGAACCGGCGGCACTCTTTGATGATGTCGTCCACGGTTGAGCAGTCTTTAGACACAAGTAAATTAAAAGCGTCATCCGCTATTCCCTTGAGCAAATGGCTTACTTTGTCACTCTCTGACATGTTGGTGTCGACCCGACGGCAAAGGGCCAGGACGTCAAGGTTGTAGGAGACGTATGATTCGGTGGAAGTTTGTGCCCGACAGGAGAGTTCTTTAGAAGCGGCCCGCTGGCGTCCGACGGCTCTACCAAATAGGTCGCGAAGCTTCTGTTTACAGGCATCCCAACTTGTTAAGTAAGCTTCATGAGCTTGAAACCACGCGCCTGCTGTTCCGCAGAGATAGAAGTCAACATTGGCGAGCATCATTGTAGGGTCCCACCAGTAGACCGCTGCAAACCGCTCGTACTTCGCAATCCAGTCATCGACGTCAACGTGGTCGGTGCCGCAGAAGTTACCGGGATCGCGCGGTTGAGTCAATACGACCGGCTGTACCGGCTGTATCGGTTGTACCGGAGTCGCGGTCGAAGCGGCAGCAGCAGAGTTGCTTTCTGTTGACATATTGAGGCTGTCGAGGACACGTCCGCTGCGGAGTTCCGTCTTGCGTAGTACCCAGCACCTCCACCAAAATGTTACGAATATATTTAACTTATTTACAATATGGGATAGTCCAGCAGTCAAGATGGCGGTTGTGTATTCTCAGAACACCGACACGTCGTCTGCCTCTTCTTCGCACACCTCCCCACAGTCATAGCTGCAACCCCGCTACAATATTTAAACTGTCCTCCTCAGAGAAAGAAATTCCCGAGGCAACACTAATCGTTGACTTAAATGACAAACGCCGTGCGTCGGCGTTTGTGTGCCCAGGTGTATTCCTTGGGTGAACTTAGTGCTTTGCTCTCTGCCGAAAGGGATCTCAAAGGCCACCTTGAAATAACTGCGTAGTTGAGATATCCTTTGCAAGGTCCCGCAACGATCTCACAGCTGACAATACTTAATCGCAATAATTTAATTTTCATGAATTATCCCGACAGTCTATTGTCCTTTATTTAAAGTTTTTATTTAAAGTTTGTTAAGTAAAACTTTTCTGCATGGTCAGAAAAACGATGCCGATCGGTAGTCGACACTTCTAAGAAAACACAAGCCAAACATTAGAGCGCAGCACGCGGCCTGGAATTTACAACTAATTTTCAGTCAGCTAGAATTAGTTCCCTCTTCTTTCTACAACTAATGCCACATACCCAAATGACCCTCCCCCCTCCCATATACCCAAATTCACGGTCATTGGTTTATCTGATCATAGTGTGCTGTATAGTTACCGAAGACACCGCGGGAGTCCGCCACGTGCCCGGGCGCGAAGCTGCGATCAGACTAAGTAAGCCGCGCGCTCGAAGAAAAAAAAAGTGCTCAAGTTCATGACGCGCGCTTGACGCACCTTTTTTCCACCGTGCTATCCCGCCCTGCTAAGCTTCGAGTGCACTTATCGGGACGAGAGAAGAGAAAAATCAATTACAGCGTCGATGAATCTCTGTAACTCCACTCGTAATTGAACGACTCTAAAAATTTTCGCACCGGTCGAATCGCGAGGGAATTAACTCCTCTAATGAAACATACGATGGCTACATAGAAAAGCGCTGCAGGGCCCCTTTAAATAAAGATATGCTCCGGTGTAATATGTACCCAATATAATGCTTAGCAAGAACCAGAAATATATATTTCAGTTCTTGGAAGACGATTTACGATTATTCGCAAAACCGGCAGCAAATGCTCGACCGGATGTGCTTGGAAGACAAACAAAGGTGTCACTATGTGCTTGTGCCCCTAGTAACGAAGGTGAGCGTGGGCCAATTTCGCGGTGGTGCGGAGCGAGGTACAAGCACTCGATCCTGTACTTTTAATATTATTTCATTTACTTATTTATTTTCATATGCCACAGCACTAATTGGGGCCTGTGGCAGCTGCAAATATGTACTCACCTATGGAACTACTTTTTTTCATGGGAGCGATCGGGCGCTATTTGTCATTAGTAATGAAATTGTGTGGTTTGAGGAAAAGAGTTAAATGATTTAGCTTACGTTACACCTCACCATGGAAAAGCTTTAGGGGGTGTCTTTAACCCATATATGCCCAAACTCAGGAAAAATAAATTTACTGCCAGGTAAACGCAACACTGTTTTCCAGGCCTTCCTATGCATATAAGACAGTGGGCATTAGGGGTGCTATGTGCGGATGCGGTAAGCCTTGAAACATTTCAAGTGCACACTGACATTGCACTTCTACCTCTCCATGACGTATTCCACACAAAGCACGCGTTTTCCCGGAGAAAGCGGCCGGTATTTCACGTGCACTTCTTCCTCTCCATGATGTTTTTCACGCAATGCACGCGTTGGCCTGGAGAAAGCGGTCAGCACGTGGCAGCATGAAAAGCAAGCAATGTCTAGGTTTGCGCACGCTGAGAACGAGGCCTGCTTGATGTGCTGTAGGTGGTGCTAGTCATCAGCTAAAAAATAGCGATGTTAGAGGGCATCAAAGAAGCGTCCTATATGTAGGACACTGGGCATATATGGGTTAAAGCTACTGCAGTTGAATGGAAGCACACTCTATTCAGCACGACAAGTCAATCATTTAGACTACCTCACCGTATCAGAGATGTATGCAGCTGTACCTATAAAGGATTATCAAGGAGACGCTTGTCTTGCAAGCAATTTTAAGGACTATCGGTACTCTACCATGAGCGAATGTAGACTAGTGAATATATAACGCACTCTACTGTGAGTGAAGAATCATTGTGGACGATTTATAGTGCTATATGTACTCTACTATGGGAGAGCAGTGAGCAGTCCCGAAAATAAAAGTGAGTGTATTCCGCGAATTCGTGCACTGTACTGTTCAGAAAACGTTTATTTACACTATGTACAGAACAAACACATGAAAAACATTCGTGTGTTCATGGGTACATTAACGTTTGCGCAGTGATGTGTTATGGCAAACATGACTATGTGATAGTAAACAGAAAGTTATTTCGAAAAGCATGACCAAGGTGTCACAAAATGCACAAATTACACAAATAGTCGTTATGCTTGCGCATATACATATATATCACGCACGTGAATCTTGTGGTAGATGTGACCTCTACATGAGTTACATATGATGTTTTTACATACAGGACCCAAGGGTAACCACACAAATGCTCCAACAATGACCTGAGTGTGGGACTCAGCACCACGTTGGGTAACATAGAAGCTGCACCCTTTGGTTTTCTGTTTTACAGCGAAAGCTGTTATGAGATCATTTCACCGGCCGTTTTTGGCGCCGTAGTTGTCCGCCGCCGCCGCCGCCGGTGTCCGTAACCAGTATCGCTCGAAATAAGAAAAAAAGCTAAATAAGAAAAAAATTCCAGGACGGAACGAGGTTCGAACCTGGGCCCTCCGCGTGGGAGCCCAATATTCAACCTCTGAGCCATGCCGGTGCTTGAAACTGCTGTGCAAAAAGGTCCTATACAGGCTTCATGTCGGGAAGGAACCACATTAGCATATGCAATATAGCGTGGTAGAAGAGTAAAATAAGCACCAAGCGTCGCACAACGCGAATTCTGTAACCAGGCGTCACACAATGCGAATTGCGCAACGAGTTGGTTGTTGAATGCTTCCAACCCATTACAAAGGGCTCTGCCATAATTCTTCATCGTCATCAGGCACAGCATCAACAAAGTGCGCATAATGGCTTACATGCGTTTAGCAGGTACCAACGCTCTCCGTAGAATGACGAAAAATGGCACAGTGCCTGCTGCCATACTTCTAAAAAATTACAATGATTTATAGCGTAGTGGGTTCCTCGCAAGTGCACTTGTATTGTTTGCCAAGGAAGCCCATAAGCGCATGACCCACTTCCTCGGGGTCTCAGTAAAATTACAATGATTTATAGCGTAGTGGGTTCCTCGTAAGCGCACTTGTATTGGTTGCCAAGGAAGCCCATAAGCGCATGATCCATTTCCTCGGGGTCTCAGTAAAGTTCTTGCCCCCCCCCCGCCTCGCGCCCCCACGTCAACGTATGTTATACAGCATGACGGGAGAGGGAAATAGCGACCGGGCGTCCCCCAATGCAAATTATATAACTGGTGGGCCGTTTAAAGATTCCAACCCATTACAAAGGGCTGAGGCACAATTCTTCATCATCATCAGTCGTCGCGTCAACAAAGTGCACATAATGCCTTACAGACGTGTAGTTGGTGCCTCGCTTCTCCGCAGAATTACGAATAATGGCTTAGTAGGTGCTTCCCAACTTCACAAAAGTTGTGATTTCTGGCGTAGTGGGTACCTTTCTAGTCTACTTGTATTGTAGCCCCAAGAGAGCTTAAAGGGCTCTTGAAACGCCGCTCTTCCAGCTTTCGCTGTGACTGTGCTGCGGTTTCAGCGCAGGCCTGGCGTTTTTACAAAGGGGCATAACCAGTGGCGCAGGAATTCGCATTCTCCCAAGAAGAAGAGCTCCTCTGAGTCGATAGCAAGCACCGCACGCCTCCTGCGCCCCCATTATTGGCCATGATGCACACCGGCGGCAATTGCCAGCCATGGCTTCGCAGCCGTTTCTCCACAGGCTGAAAAGCCCTGCCACTGTCAAAAGTGCCGCGAAGCGTCTTCGTATGAATATTCCGGCCGACACGAAATCTCAGATGCCCTATCCCCAAAATCCGGCATGGACAGCGCGCCAAAAGAGACGCGCGACCAGGCACTCGACAGTCGCGTGGCGGTTGCTTTCCACCGGGGAACAGTTCGGACTCGCAGAGACGTGCACTATTTGCCAGCGCTCGAGATGATAACGTGTGGGGAGCAATCCCCAGCCCACCCTCCAAGCAATTTCGCGAAGGTGTCCCGGGAATGTGGTCGCAGCTATGTGTTTCCACTCTGTATGTCGCACTATGCGTCGAAGGTGCTGATGCACCAAGGGTCGCAGAAGTGCGGCCATTCTGTCGACCACCTTATCTGCGCTAACGTCGGCCTCTGCATACGCAGCTCTAAGGCGCCTTTGAAATGCCAGACTCGCTCCATATATCAACGGCAATTCCTACAAATGCGGCCCTCGGTTTGTGCAGCTCGCCGGCATGAGGTCACACAGCGATGGTGCGCGATAGTAACGCGCCAGAGCCTGTGCGGGCGTACCGTCGTTGCTAATAATCCGCATTAAAGCACGAAGCGATAGGATTGATGCGGTGATGGAGACGTTGGGCAAGGCGAAGCCGCCACGGTCTCGCCTTTCGTTCAGCTAAGGTTGCCCTAACGACAGGCGCGACAACAGTTCAGTGCCGCCTGAGCAGAAGAGCGAGTTGATATATATCTCTATTTTTCTGGAAACGCCGAGAGGAGGCTTGATGGTGTCGCAAACACACTAAAATTTCTCTAGAGAAACTTACTGGGTGAAGTAAAGGCGTTCCAAGGACGGGAACTCAGAGTGTGCAGCAGCTTTTATAATCACTTCATAAGCTTTGTAAAAGCGATATCCAGATATTGTCGTCTACATCGAGCATGTTAGTGGTGACTCCTAGTATTGTAATTGTAGGAGACCACTGCAATGGTGACGTGATGTTTATACGATAGCTTGGGTTGCCAATAAATAAATTCTTGCTTTTTGAAAAGTTGTGGGAATCCAGGTGTCCACACCAGTTTTTCGACGCCATTTTTCCTTCACGAATTATCGCATCCTTCTCCTCCCTACTGGATGGGTGGAAGCTGGTGATAAATCGCCGCCACTTCGCTGCCACCCCGCCCATCAAAGGTTTAACACGGTGTACCATTGGCCTAATTTTGGCAGGATCCGGGCCTTGCTCTCTCTCGCCTGAGAAGGGGGGCCGCGAAACGGGGTTCCAAGAGACCACTTCGGGACATCCGAGGGTGCGTATGCGTTTTGGCCTCTCCGGCTGGCGGCGATCCTTTGTTCTTTGTTCTTCGTCGCCGGCCGGTGGTTCCGTCGTCTCGTCGGGGCCCCGGCCTCGACGGGCGCGCGCTACCTTCCGCGGTCTCGAATTCCCGTGGCAGCGCCTCGCAATCGTGCACCGTGTGTTTCTCTCAGGTGTTGCTATCTCTGCTCTGTTTCGTCTGCTCTGGAGTGCGAGATCGCGGCAGCCCTGTCTAAGGGTAGGTTAGCCCTCGAAACATGGTTGTTTGATTGTTGGTATTATAGGCGTGCCATTCTCGGCCACTAACTGATTTATTTTGTGATATGGATTGGCCAATTGGTGCCCTGTATAATTATGTTACATACGATTCGCTGCATCGAATTATGGATCTCTTTGTACTGAAATCCCGGTAATAAAGCACTAATTCGGAGAGTGTCGCTTAGGGTCTCCTTCGCTCTGTGCGCTGGCTCGCAGTCCCTTCGCAGTTACTCGCACCCCGGCAAGGGCCGAGTAACGTCCAAACAACAAAACAGCAAACGGCATAGAAAGCAAGTAAGCCCATGCCCCAAAGCCACACCGCCGCAAAGTTTAGCTTTACACCTGATATTGTACAGAATTGATGGACCGCATTGAATGCATGTTGCAGTGACTGCTCGTTGGACATAGAGGATAATAGAGAGTTTGAGAATTGGGGCCCCAAGGAGCTTGGGGACCCAAGAAGCTTGCGAGCCGCCAGGGCGCATGCGCAGAACCCAAGCCACTCTTGGGCTCTACAGCTCGCGTTGACTCGAGACGCGAAAATTGAAAACTAGCGTGGGGCCCCAAGGCGTCTTGGGTCACCAGCGAGAAGACACAGACGCTGCGCGGGCCACGGCGCAGTATGGCCCGCGTCTCGCATGATTTTAAATGTCGTCACGCGTGGCGCTCCGTGCGTTTCACCCAACGCAGTCTGCGTTGGCCCAATTCTCAAACTGCTGATCATCCCAACGCAAGAGCAGGCTGCCCAACGTCTTGGGTCACCAATTCTCAAACTCTCTAATATCATCCGCGTACGCAGTGGCATTAACCTGAATGTTACCTGGTAGTGGCAAACAGCGGATCTCGCGTTCGCTTCCTATTGTTCATAAATCAGACTCAGTGGCTAAGATAAATGTAACTGAAGGAGCAGCGTCCGACTGCAGATTGCTGCTGGTGCCACAAACTGCCCGACATCTTTTATATGTCATAAAATGCGGCCGCAATAATTGTTCTAACAAACCTTGCGAGTTTTACTTAAGTGTTTCTTTAACGCCTGACCAACAAAACTGCCGGGATAGCGTTATGACGCGAAGCTCCGCGGAAAAGCATTCCTTTAATTTATTTTTACTAGGAATACGTCTTTAGGTGGCAACAACGCATTATAATGTGTCAATTTCTACTCCAATCTAGTTTGGAATATTTTATTTCCCTGCAGATTTCCGGCTTTTGTAAGCAGGATGAAAACGTTTGTCGCTTATTATAAGGCCTATAATACAGTGTTCAGTGTCCTTTAGCATTACTGGCATTGCTCGACCTGGTTCGCTTATAGTTTGTAAATAAGTAGGCCTGTATGCACCGGACAGCATGTGGGTATGCAATTTATTAATTCGATAGCCTTATATGCCTCGTAAAACGCAGAAATTGACCGTCGGCGTCTCGCTTCCTAAGGCGTTGGGGATGAGTGCTGCCAAAAATCATCACGTGATGACGTCACCATATGACGTCTTTTTGACGTCACAGATCGCAAAATTTTGTGGCGCCATGTAACGTAACGTGATGTCGTTGTAGCGCCCTCCTTTGGGCGGCGCAAAAAGCGGGAGAGCGCGGGACCTCAAGAGAAGAAAATAAAGACGGCGCCTGGAAGTGGCACGTGAAGTCACGGCTCGTATTCCCAGCTGGCGTCAATTCCGGTTCAACCGTCTCGTTCCTTTGCTCCTGTGGCATAAGCCTACACCGCCATCACAAGACATCGTAGCCTGGTCAAAGGTGGTCTGATCACGGAGGCAGTGCAAAAGCTGGGTGAGCTGTCTCCGATCCTGGAGGCAGTGCAAAGGCACGCTAGGTGCTCAATGCTTTCGGAGGGTGGCGGGGTAGGATCAATGCATCTAGGGAGCCTACGTGACCGGCCGGTCATGCCGGCTTGCTAATACTTCGAACGAAAAGAAAAAGAGATGGCCTTCCCCTTCGAGTCGTCTTAGGTGAATGCACACGGGACCCTGTGAGTTTTCTTTTTTTTTGCCGGTGCGGGTAACTGTAGTCTGTTATAACAATCGAATTTTCTGGTTGTGACACTATCGTAATACATAAATTACATTTCATACGGGAGAGGGCTACGCTGTCCCTAAAGCAGTAGGAGGAGAAATCGGCTGTAATTGTGATGACAGTGCCGCAGCCGTCTTGCTGGGTCTATTTACGCTTGTCGAAGCCTCGCCCACATTTAACACACCCGCAGCAACCACTGCAGCACAGCTCGCGTGTTCTTCTCATGAACGTCATGAAAGAGTTAGTGAAAAAAATAGGAAAAAAAGACGAAAACAGAGTACGTTTCACACTTTTTTGGACAGCTGACAGTTCTCTGGAGAATTGTCAGCGCGTGGTGGCTGTACGCCAGCGCGCGCTGGGCTGCGTATCGGCGGTGGTGACATCATTTGTCCCCGTGGCGGATGCAGGGTGCATGTTTAATGTCCCCGGAAACGGGCGTGCCAACCTAACAATCACTTCCCTTCTTCCTCCTTTCATCTACATTCCACTCTCCCCATTCTACAAAGTCGCTGAGGTGTACTTCACCCTTTAGGGGCTTTAAACCTACCGGGTCCATTGTTTGCTGGTGGTGCCGATCGCACTGGCTCTAGGAACCGCACTAGGAGCGGAGCTGGTTGATAGGCGCGGGCAACGGCTGGCAGGGTTGGCACCACCCGTTTCAAGGAACATTAAACGACTCTAATTGTCACCACCTCTAGTTCACGGCGTGGCCGCTAGACGCTGTAGTTCGTGAGAAACGGATTAAATTTATTATTTCCCGCCAATTTCTGTCTAAAATGAAGGTTCCCTGTACCCATTCCGGCACCCCGTCTTTCAATTTAGTTGAAAATCTCGGCGGCGAAAATTTTGCACAATCACTTTCAAGCGTGATCAACCAAGACCACCAGAATACTGCATTTGTGTCTTACAACCACGACAACAATCATAATATTTGATTTATAGGATGCGTGTTTTTGGAAAGGAATATCGCAGTATGACTGGGCACGTACTGCTGCAACCTAACCCTTTCAGTCACGGTGTGTACAAATGTACACATGAATTTCAAAGTCGCATCTCGCACCGCGTCTTTCTTCAATTGACCTGAAACTTAGTGTGCACATTCGTGCAATCTTCCCGAGAGGAAAACTAGCGCTTATGTAACTTCATTATGCTCTATATCGCTGCACATGATCACTTTGCTAGAGACACTACCATGTTCGACGATCGTTCGACATGCGACGTTCCAGGATCAACGTCAAGGGTATTTTTTTTCTTCCCTCGAAAAGCATACAACCAAAAAACAAACTGTGCATGAAATTTGGGCCTAATAGTTGATTCCTTTTATGCAAGGATTGAAGCTGACTGATTGCAGAATAATTAGATATTTAATTACACGCTAATTAGCATTAATTACTGTAACTCACACAAAACAACACATTCCTTCATTTTATTTCTTGGAATGTAATACTGAGTGCCTTGAAATCATGCCATGCAAATTTGATGCATTTGCAGACAGTGCATCATAATTCGTGACTGAAAGGGCTAATCTTGAAATTTTGTTTTGACTCAATCTTGATCCGGCTTCCAGAGAGTGAATGACTCCTTTGCAGGAAAACGCCACCAGACTGCGTTGTACGCTTTACGCCTTCACCGTGCACACTTAGAAAAAAATGTTAGTAAGGAGATATTACAGACATGCATTTACCTGTTTCAAGCGTATTTTACACCTTCCTGGCATCGCTTTACTAGTGAACTGCTAGTAAAGCTGGTACGTTTTGCCGTTACTAGCCAGGGAGCCTGTCTTGGTGTGTTTAACAAGGTAACTACTAGATACTTATGTTACCAGATGCTTTGTAGATGACGTGGATTATCACGCCGTAATTTGGACAGTGTTATGCAAAATTTAGACAAAACGTTAACTTTTTAGATGATGTTCGGATAACAGTTTCATGATACGGGACGGCCTACATATATGCAAACAGTATAATACAAAATACTGGTTAAAAAACCATCGATTATTTCTTTAAATGTTATGGCTGCTAACCATTATGCGCCTGCAATTCCAAAGTGGGTAAATATAGAGCCGTAAAACTGCTTTTTGAGTAGATGGCGCGTGCGTACATGCTTGATAATCTGTCTGTGATTGTCTGTGTGTGCACACGCTAATGGTCCGTTCATGTCTCAATGCGCGTTGCTGTGATGCTTCCTTACCATGATAATTATCTACATAAAGAAATTAGCGGTCATGATTTCGTGTAACATGTCATTTCGTTTGTTTCTTATATTCGCGTAATATATGCTTTTGCAGTAGAATCATGATTTTAAAATGCACACGCACGTATCAGCAGAGTAGGCGTAGACCTCTGGCTAGTTGTAGTCCACTAGAGTTTTGTACGGTTACTAAGTTTGTCGTGCGGCTACCAATATTTTAGTAACGATATAACTATTGGAGGTAGCAGTAGTCACTTACTAACGAGGCAGCGAATTTAACTAACATTCAATACACTACCTTCCCTTAATAAGACATTAGTGCTTACTGTGATTAGTAGGTGGTTAGTATTTAGTTAGTGAATATGCGATCGTCTCTTTTCAAAAGGTGTGGTTATTCGATAAGGAAAAGTCGAGCGTGCGCACCACCACATGCATGGCTGCCGAATATTACAGTTTCAGTTGGCGATACTTACACAACCTTCATTTTTTAACGTATTCCTTTAGCGACTGGCTTACAAGCTACACAGAATACACACAACACTTCAGAGAGGCAAGGCGCGTCTTCGCCGACCCCACCCGAGTCTACAGAAGTAACAAACGGCAGAACACCGACAGGTAAAAACAAAACCCTTCCCAAATCCTGGCCAGCTTCACGTGAGCTATCCAACAGACATAATCGGACAACAAATGCAAACTAGGCAAAACAGATACGGCTTCGTGTAAACATATGCTGTGGGGATGTCCCAACGTATCAACAAGTTCTCCTTAAGGCCCTCCGAGAGCATCAGCTAAAGTAGATCAAAAACCGAAAATTGTTTATCCAGCTGGCTAGGAAGACTACGGGGAGACAAGGTCTCCTGGAAGTCTGTACCTGTGCTGTCTGGTCCGGACCGCATACCAGCGGGACCTTGTTATAAAGTTTATTTGCTCGCGTTATTTATTTATTTACTCTGATATGCGCAGCCCTAATTCTGAGCTGTAGCGTACGAGAGTGAGAGAGAGAGAAATGTAATGCGGAAAGGCAGGGACGTTAACCAGAAGACATATCTGGTTTGCTACCCTACTCTGGGGAGTACGAAAATATGCACTTTACTATGGAACCGCTTTTGTCGTTGGAGCGATTGCGCGCAATTAGTCACGAGTAACTATATCGTGTGGCTTGTGAAAAGAGTTAAATGATTTAGCTTACGTTGTACCTCACCATGGAAGAGCTGTATTCAGATGTCCGTAAAGCTATCGCAGTTGAATGGAAGCACGAGCAATTAGCACGACTATACAATGATATTAAGCACCATTCCATAGGACAGATTTATGCAGCCCTACGTGGACATAAATATCAAATAAACGAATGTCTCAGAAACATGTTTAGAACAAAATGTTAATGATTTTGTGAGCTATGTATACTGTACCACGGGAGACTGTGCAAAGCAAAAATTATTCCCGTGGTCGAAAGTGGTTAAACCAAGTTTGTCGAGCGGTAGCTCGCTTTTTTTGCGTATGGGAAAGGACGGGATCATCGGTTTGCAGAGATTTAAGTTTATTGCATGCATTGCTGTTTAGGCAAGGATGTTTAGAGGCCTACGCATTTCGACTACACGCCGCGTGCAGTAAGCCAGTATGTTGAATCACAACAGAACACAACACACACGCTGCTAAGCGCCGTTGGCGCTCTTGGTGTGAGGGCGTAGTTAACATGGATGCAGTCACGGTCTCTGGCGTTGGCGGCACGGAAGCCCCAAACTCAAGCGCTGCTCTCTTTCTGCGAACGCGCAGCAGTAGTGTTGCACTGAAGCTCTTTCACCAGCATCGACCTTGGCTGAGCATGAAGGTGAGGTTCACGGAAAAAGGCGTTTTGTTGGTTCGTACCGGGTGGAAGAGAACTGTCGGTTTCGATACAATTCTCAGTTTTCAGTAACATATTTTTAGGAAAGTTGTTTGTTCTATCATAGAACGCTACGAACACTTGGAAACAGTGTCTGTGCAAGAACGACATACACAAGTGACTAAGCACAATAAACATGAACCGTTTTAACAGAAATGTCCATGTCCACAGGGTGTTCCTAACACATGCTAGTAAGGACTAACATACACACACTTATCACAATATACACAATGTAGGTGGCGCGGTATATACACAATATCAATGGCTTAGTGAGCATGCCAGCAAATATGTACAGCAGATGTTATGGTACATGCAATTTACATAAATGTACAGTGTTAACATGGCATGTCTGGATACAAGAACCCACACGCCTGCGGGGACATGCACACAGAAATATTCAATAGAAACATAATATATGAATTACTAAATGACTGTCTAATAACGTTAAAGCTTGGAGCGTAACAGTACTACTGGAATAAAAGTGGGCATGTCTTGTGTAACAAGACCGCACATAATTACGTAACAAGACCGCACATAATAAACAGACGACGCTCTTCATGTCGCCATTTCTAACTTCTTCTTTATTCTCCCCCAGTCCCCCTGGCCTGAATTCTGTCGTCTTCTTCCTCAACTGCTTGAGCTTGCTTCACTCACCCCACCCTTGTTTTCATCCCTCCTGGGATGATATTTGAAAACATTAGCTATAGACGCCGATTCGACGGTTCCATTGGGACCTATATACCAGATCGTCTTTAAATGTCCCTGCTGGCTTGCTGTCTTGACAACAGAATATGGCCCTGTGTGATTCGCACCCGAGTTCGGCAATCCTTTTCTCACCAGTACGAAGTCTCCCACCTCTATTCCTGGGTCCATTGCATTCTGTTTTTTGTCGAAGTTCCTTTTCATCCTCTCCCGGTACTTCACTTCGCTCTCTTCAGTTCTTCTCTCTTCTGTCAGGCGGATCATCGCTTCAACTCCTAAGGTCGTGTCAGCTGGCAAATACGTTGGTTTTCCCGTAGCAGCAAACAGCGGTGTGCATCCCAGAGCTGTTGTATAGGACCGGTTATGATGCGCTACTGCAGCTTCAAGGCAGCATTTCCATCCACCTGGGAAGTCCGGATACATACTTAGGTACTGTTTGATATCTCGAATAGCTCGCTCCGCTAGCCCATTAGCTGCTGGATGATACGGCGCAGTAAACCTGAGCGTAACTCCTCGCCGCTTTGCCCATTCATTGAGTTGGTGACTCCGGAAGGCTGGTCCATTGTCTGTTACCAATACCTTCACGTTTTCAAACATCTTGCGGTTTAGAAAGGAGATCACACTGTTGGTGTCCTGCTTTCCAGCTTTTGCTGCCACCATCCTTGTGCACTCATCGACGCACAACAGGAAGGCTCGAGTTTTTTTCACACTCTCAGATTTTTTTCGAAGTTCGGCGAAGTCCATGTGAATCACCTCAAACGGTGTAGTAGAGTGCCTTGGTAATACCATCTGTTGAGTCGGCTGTTTAAACTTTACTTTGTTGATCTGGCATTCGTGACATGATTGCACATATCTTTTTGTGTCTTCTTTCATGCCGGGCCATGTGAACCGTTTGGTCAGCTTCATGTAGGTCCGCCAGAAACCATCGTGACCCCCTGAATGACAACTTGTGTGATAAAGGTCCAGAATTTTCGGAATTAGTGTAGGAGGCACTGCGATTCTTCCGGTTTGTGTGAGTTGTAAAGCCTCAGTCCCTTCCCAAAGTTTGGCTGCACTTATTGTTTGCCATTGTACATCAAGAAGCCTGATGACCCCCAGCCTGGACATTGCATCGGCGTCTTTCATTGAAGCTCCCGGGCGATGGTTCACCTCAAAGTCGAACTGTTGTAGCTCGCTTACCCACCGTGCGACTTTTCCTTTGAGCTCTGCCATTTTCAAAAGGTGGGTAAGTGCCTCGTGGTCAGTGTATAACTTGAATTTTCGACTTTCCAAGTAAGAGCGGAAGTACCGAACAGCCTTTAGAACGGCCAGTGCTTCTTTCTCCGTTGTTGTGTAGTTCACTTCCGCTTTGTTAAAAGTGTAGCTGTGGTAGCCAATCACGCGGAGTTGACGATTACTTGGCTGGCGTTCATCTCGCTGGTAAAGTATTGCTCCCGTTCCGTAATGTGATGCATCCGTGTTGAGCTCGAACGGAAGATCAAAGTCTGGTAGTGTGAGGACTGGATCAGACGATATAACTCGTACCAGCTCTTTGTAGGCCGTTTCGCAGTCATCTGTCCAACAGAATGGTACATCTTTTTGCATCAGTCTTGTCAAACACCTCGTTTTAAGGGCATAATCTTGGATAAATGCCCTAAAATGACCGGCTAGCCCCAAAAACACACGCAATGAGTGGACATCAAAGGGCTTCGCCAGTTTTGCGATGCGTGCCACTGATTCCTCCTTGGTGTTTTTCGTAGCGCCGTCCAGCACTCGACCCGAAAAAGTCACCTTGGTTTTAAAAAATTCGCTCTTCTTAAAGTTGACTTTGAGGTCGGCTTCTGACAAAGCTGTGAGGACCTGTGCCACATGCTGTTGATGGAGAACTTCGCTTTTAGAATAAACGATGATATCATCCACGTAGACATTGCAAAAGCTTCCGATGAAAGGGTGTAGAACCGTATTCATCATTTTCTGGAACCAGCTAGGCGAGTTCTTCCATCCGAAAGGCAGCCGGTTGTACTCATAAATGTCGAATGGCGTTATAAAAGCGGTGTACTGCTTGGTATCCTCTTGAAGAGGTACTTGCCAGAAGCCTTTACAGAGGTCTATCCTGGAAAACCAGGAACATCCGCCTGTCTCGTCTATAATTCCATCTATTCTGGGCATAGGAAAGGGAATAAGATGCGTCTGGCTGTTAATGGCTCTGTAATCCGTGCAAAGTCGAAGGCTCCCATCCTCCTTGGGCGCTATAGTTATCGGCGATGCATATGGTGATACGGACTGACGGATATTGCCTGCATCCAGCATCTTCCCAAGCTCTTCCTTCAGCCATGCTTTCTTTTCCCTGGTGAGGTTGTATGGTTTCCTCCGTACAATCGTTGTGTCATGCAGTTTGAATGGAACTTCAAACTTTGTTGTACCTGGAGGATAGCCTCCTCTGCAGAATAATTCTGGATATATTGTAGGGATGTCATCGGATTTTGTCACAATGCGAATTTTGTCTCTCTGTCTCACTGGTTGCACATCTTGGCTCACTGACACAGTGTCATCCCAGTGAATGTTAAGCTTCAGCAATTTCATGTCTGGACGAGAGAGTAGAAAGTCATACTCGATGCCTTCTATCACCAGTGCCAGTATTTCTACAGATTGTGACTGGTATTTCAGACGTATCCTTACCCATTCGCAGTGTTCTTTTTCACGGCCGTCATAGCCCCGTACAATGACAGTTCTGCCTCTGAATATGTCCTCGGGTTTTGCTTTGCTTCTTTTCATAACTTAAACTGAAGCTCCGCTGTCTACAAGTGCTCGCATAGCTCGACCGTTCACTTCAAGTTGTATGTGCAGTAAACTCGATGACACAAGTTGGACGGTCTCATGCGTTGTATGTATGAGTTTAGAATTATTTTGCTCTCCAACGTTGCATTCATCTTTCGAGGCCCTATTCTTCTGTACGAGAGAGGCGCTTCCACTAAAGTCAGAGGTGACGCCTCTAAACTCCGACGGGTACTTTTCACTCAAGTGGCTAACACTTGTCGTCTCTGAAATATTTTGTTTACTTTGGAAGCCTCCTTCAGCCCAGGGACGCGATAATAGCTTGAGTAGTTGGAGAAGCGCTTCGGGCGTTTTCGGACAGTGTATTAAAACCTGTCGTTGCAAATCTATAGGTAAGCCGTGAATGATAAGTGCAATAAGTGACGATGTTGACAATCCAGGTTCAGCTATGCGAAGAAGTCGCTGTTTTTCAAGAAAATACTCGAGTGGCATTCCGGACTCAAAACGGCAGAATATTGCCTCATGCCACCGCTCAAAGGGATTCCTGTTGAAAGTTGCAAGGAAACTTTCTTTCCATTTACACCAAGGTTCAGGCTCCTGTTTGCAAAATCTCCACTCGTGCCACTTTCTCGGTATCCCGTGAAGGAACTGTCGCATATTCATCACCAAGTCTTCATCAGACAGCCATCCATTGCTCCTGGCAGCTTGTTCATAGAAAGCTATCCACGCTTCTGGATTGTCGGACGCGTCGTCAAATATGTCTGGCTGGATTAGTCGCGATGATAGCTTTGCCCGCTTCGTCAAGTCTGCGCCGAGAGTCTCAATGACAACGTTTTGCTGCACAATTTTCTGCTGTTGACATGCAATGGCTCTCCGTACTGTCGTTAACTCGTCATACGGCGCTGGACAGGTCGTGAAATTCCTCTCTAGTGGTGCTAGCACTAGCTCGTTGAACCTTCTTAGAGGAATGTTGACTTTCACGAAATCTCGCTTCAAAAGTTCCTCTGAAGACAGGGAGGCTTCGGTCAAAATGAGGTTTAGAAGCTCACCTGTAGTCACATATTCGGGAAGCTCCACGGCCACGTCGTCCTCGACTTGATATTTCTTGAATACCGCAGAGTCGCTGCGGTTGTCCACAAAGAAAGTCACCCACATGATGTCTCTTGTCGTCGGCTGCGCCAAATTATGTAACAAGACCGCACATAATTACGTAACAAGACCGCACATAATAAACAGACGACGCTCTTCATGTCGCCATTTCTAACTTCTTCTTTATTCTCCCCCAGTCCCCCTGGCCTGAATTCTGTCGTCTTCTTCCTCAACTGCTTGAGCTTGCTTCATCTTGTCCTACCTCTCATCAAAAAGATCCGCGAGAATCTCTCCAACAAACCTTGCGAGTTTTGCTCAAGTACTTCTTTAACGTCTGTTCAGCGAAAAAAATGCCGGACAGCACTCAGACGTGTTTTTCCGCGAAAAAGTTTCTTTTATTTTATTTTTACTGAGAGCGCCACAGCGCGCTATCATGGGTTAATTGTTGCTCTAACGCCCTTTCACACATTTCATATTCTTTACTTATTCACGCCATGCGCAGGCATTGATTTGGCCTGCTTTATAACGACGTCAACAGAGGCCATTGTATGCCTTACGTGTTCCCAGTGTGTGTCCTTGGGTGCTACTCTGGACACTGCCAAATTCCGCCATCTTGCCAAATTTTGTAATTACGGCATTTTGAACCAATCGGAGAGGCCGTAGTAGCCCTCAGGGCCAATCAGGCTTGACCAATGGCGGAATTCAACAACATGGCGGACTTTTACAATGTTGAGATAAGGGGGCTTCACAACGAAATGAAGAACGGGCGTGTGAGAATGATTACGGCGGGAAACAATAGTTTCACTTCGCAATGTGCATATATGTTTCTTATAAGTTATCGTTCTATCGAGGAAGCTTGGTGCCTGAGTACAATTTTACGGGATTTCCATATGCGAACATCTATAAGCATGGAAGTGAAAGCCGCGCATAAGAGACCATCAAAGCCTTAATGAGTTTCATGCCGATTGCGAAATGCGTTTAATTTGATCTAATATTCAGTAAATTATTTAGAGTCAATCTTACACAATAGATTGCAGGAACTCAGACCTTGTTAAACAATATGCGCCGCATTTATTTCTGTGTCAAAACAGTCGGAATTCGAATACAAAATGAAATACATCCATTATATTTTCGCGAAATTAACACACCTATATCTAAACAAGCAAGTATTTCATGCATGTTTTGCAGAAGTAAACAATCATTGCTTATCATGACCTTTATGAGCGTAATTCCGTTATGAGCTTACAACAATACAGGCGTTTCTCCGGCGCCTTAGCTATCCCTGTCTGAGTAAAGAAATCTTGGTAAACAGCGGAGCCGCCAAGCAAGCGCCACCACTTGGCGAACGCAGACTGAGATCTTTATCATCTTTGTTAATCTTCTTTTCTGTTCTTTCAGCTTTTTTCTTTATTTCTTTCTGCATCTTGCACTTTCTTTTATCTTTCATTATTTCTTTATGTATTTCTATGTTGCTCTCTCTCCTGCTTCCCCTTCTCCTAAAACTCCCATTACTCCTCCTCACCATCACTTCTCTTTCCCGCTTTTTTGTGCTGTACTGTGCACAGTCATCCTATGGTTTAACCACTCCCCTCCTCATGTCCCTCCTACTCACCCTAACATCAGTTCTCCTCACTTTCGCTTCCCTTTCCCATCTCCTTGCTGAACTATACAATACAAGGCTATGTCATACTTTACCATCTCTCCTCCTCCATTCCTTTCTGCTCACCCTTTCGGATGCACTCGCTGAGGTCTAATATACAAGGCTATGCCATCCTCTACCTTCCCTCGGTTCCTTCTCTCGTGACTTGCTGATAAGTCCTAGTTACCCTCACTTCCCTTTCCCACCAGCTTGTTACACTATACTGCGAATGGCTGTGCTATGCTAGGAGCTGCTTGGCACGCACCCAGTCTGTGGCGCATATGCTATGCAACACAAGGGTATGTCATGCTTTGTTCTCTTCTCCTTTCCTTCCTCCTCATCCTTACGTAACTCCTATAGTTCTCACTTCCCTTTCTCGCCATCTTGCTAACTATATATGCATGCCTATATTATGCTAGGTGCTGATTGACACATAGATGCTTTCAGAGGGGCACATTCGCCGAGTTTTCTGTCTAGGACACCGGCATTACTCCGAGCTTAAGCAGTCCCGCTGTTAACAGAAGCACGGTAGCACGCCGTGCACGCCGTGCACAGAAGCACGCCGAATCGAACCCAGGCATTCTCTGTGGTCTCCAAATGTTCACAACAGGGAAAGGCCGGTGCTTCAAACTTCTTCGGAAAAAGGCCCTATAGAAGTGGCATTTTTACACTGAAGCTGTATATAGCTACAGTCGGTTACAACCTAAAAATAAGTCTAAGCTCAAGAGAAATTTGCATATATGCCCCATACAATTACAGTGTGTCATTTCACTGACGTCAAGAAGCTTTGCATAATTCAGGCTGGTGATCTTTCTATAGAGACAGGCCTTATTGTCCCTAGCTTTCGGTAGAAAAAATTCGGCAGATCCCACTCATTTTGGGACTCGATGTCATGCGATGTTGTAGTCGATTAGCGGCCTATGCCGATTTTTTTATCGCTTTGAGTCAACCGGTGCAAGTTGGACCGACTTCTTTGTGCATTTTGAATATTTATGAGTATATCGTGGGCAGGCCAGTAGGGAGGAATTATTTCGGGGCGGTGAGGGGGGGGGGGGTCACTTGCTGAAGACCTTCACTATTTAAGGAAAGCACCTACTTTGAGGAAACTACCTATTTCTTTAGGAAAAGAAGAACTTTATTTTGGCGGGAAGAGGGTTTCTTCTTAGCCTAACCCCGCCCCCTACCCCTCGCCTTCCTCCTTTCCGACTACGGGACTGATCATTCGCTTACCAGGCGCGTTCACTACGCTGACGCATAAAGGCCCGAACACACGTACGCGTTGCAGCGCTTCAACGCGTGTCTTTTTGACGCGGCGTCGCGCCCTCTCCCTATGGAGAGGGAGGGCGCGCAGCTTCGCGTAGCCGCGCGCCCTCTCTCCCCGTAGAGAGAGGGCGCGACGCCGCGTCAAAAAGTCACGCGTTGACGCGCTGCAACGCGTACGTGTGTTCGGGCCTTAAAGGGTATCCTCTGGTCCAACGTGGGGTCAGTACTCACCACGGATGTCCGTTTTATCGAATACAACTGCATGCTACGGTGCGGTAGTGTGCGCATCATAAAATCGGCTTTTGCCGTATTCCTCCAGATTCAGCAATGCTTAATCATAGTTTGGCGAGTCATAGGAGTTAATACGTAATCTTCATTACATCGTTACACACGCCGATAGCGAACACTGCAAGGATAGTTGACGTTGGTGTGATATGGCGACCTTATATGGTATTTCTGGTAAGCAGTTTTAATCACTTGCGTAGCTCTGTGGACAACCGGCCGGGGACCCCAACACGCACCGGGAGCCACTCCTCTCCTATCACGAGATTTGCTCGCACTACAGGTTATCTAGAAAGGAATTCCCCTCACCTCACTCAAAGCTAAATATAGCACAACAATTAACGCTTAGACTGCTGCAAACGCGCAGTTACCCCAGCCCCTATATCTGCAGCAAATACATCCCAGACATAAGGCCAGAATTCCCTAAATGCCAAAATCCAAGGTACGACTTAGATCACATGCTCTGGCAGTGTGCCGCGCTAAACGCTAGCTTCGGGTCTCCTGCCACCGAGGAAGACTGGATCAACCACCTCAGGAGCCCCGACAGTGCCCTTCAACACCAGGCCGTCCAGAAGGCCCAAATGGTGGCTGGCGAGCTCCGACTCCCAGTCCCCACATGGGCGGAGCCACCGGGCCGGCCCCCGTAACGGGTGCCCAGGCCCCTTCAGGACCTTTAATAATGTGAATTCTCTCTCTCTCTCTCTCTGTGGACAAATACTATACTGCCGCGCAGAATACCTGGGTTCAATTTGGGCTTTAACCGTGATTCACAATCTTTGCTCCCCTCCGATCTTTTTCTCCCCAAAAATGCTGCTGAAGCCTGTCCCGCATTTGCTGCGAAGCAAGCTTTACAACGCGATCGCGTAAAGATTTTGGAAGTCTGTTATCGCCATTGCTGGGTTGCTACAAACTGTGAATCACCTGTGGCTCATACCCGCATTCTAGGGGCCTTGGTATACGGGTGTGTGCGACACTTGACAGAAGCACAGGTTTTCATGACGTCCGCTATAAGTATCTCTCTATTCATGTAAAGACCTGTTCATTGTGTTCGACATACGTTAGTTCCCTTCCATGCAAATCTTGGTATGTGCAAGTTAAGGAGACGACCATGAGAGCGCCCAGGCGTAGGTGGCTAGATAGATAGATAGATAGATAGATAGATAGATAGATAGATAGATAGATAGATAGATAGATAGATGCAAAAGGGAGAGTTAGGCTAGTTGGTTTGCGTTCATATTAAAACAGCGCAAAAGATGTAGGCAAAAGCTAAGTTACCGGAAAGGTTGCAATAATACGATTTCATTCCGTAAAAACATGTTCTTGTGCATCACCTCGGACACTGTAAATGGGGATTAGGCGTCGCTTTCTAAACACTGGGGAGGCCTAAATCTTTAAAATTCTACACATCCCACGTACCGTGGGAATCGGTGTTATGCGAAGCATGCGCAAAATGGTGACTGTGGCGGAATTTTTCACACTGAGCGAAACGTTAAGGAATGACACTAGAGGAATGTTGAAGTGGTAGACGCACTCTCATATATTGAATAGTTGCATGCATTATGTAACCATTTGTTTACAGTTGCGTAACGATGCCAAGAGCAACATGGGTGTTACCAACACCAGCCGCGGTAATGATATGTAGTGCTTATATTCTTCAATACTGCAAAGCGCGAATCCGAACAAGAGCAAGAAAGAACACAGATTGGCAGACAGGCGTTACTCGCAACTAAGCTTCATTCAGGAAAGTTTCCCTAGATATATACACAGCCGAGCGGTACGCGCAGGCGCACTGCACGTACGTTACAGTCACAGTTGCCGTTGTTACAGTTGTTATGCTTATACTTGTCCGTTAAGACGGAGAACGCACGCACGCACGAACCCGTGTGCATGTGTGGAATGGGTTCTTGACACTTCTTGAACGAGGTCATCATCACCGTAATCAGTAAGCCCCAGTAGCTGGACCGGACTTCTTATTCGGATCCGTTCATGATCGCTGCTACGAGGGGTCTAAGTACAGTGAAGTGGGAGGTATATAGTACATGCGGTAGAAATCCTTGATGCCTATTACGATAAAATTATCTATGATGCCTCCTGTCCTGGATGTGGCAGCGAGGTCTTTTGATGCCCTGTCCACATTCAAGCCGTCTTTCACGCACTATAAGGACCAGGCGTTGTTGGGTCTTGATAAATCAATGTATAAGTCACCAGTAACGATGAGAACCCTGGTTCTCTCGGCTGATTTGTTGTAGGAAGCATTGACGGCGGTTGTTGCGTAATTCATGTTGTCCACGTTGCGGACCACGTGGACGAGGGGATGGTAGTTGACCGTCTTCCAGGGGTGTTCTGTTTTCAGCTCCCTCACTTTCCTTGCGTCTGCCGCGGTGGTGTAGCGGTTACGGCGCTCGGCTGCTGATCCGAAGGTCGCGGGTTCGATCCCGGCCGCTACGGTCGAATTTCAATGGAGGCAAAGTTCTAGATGCCTGTGTACTGTGCGATCTCGGAACACGTTAAAGAACACCTGATGGTCAAAATCTCCGGAGCCCTTCGCTACGGCGTCTCTCATAGTCATATCGTGGTTTCGGGACATAAAACCCCAGTAATTATTATTATCACTTTCTTTGCGTGTCATTGTGTGTGTGTTCGCGGTTACTGTGTTGGTTGAGACTGTATCAACTGTGGCGCATACCCCCAGGACATGAACTCTGCTATGCGGGCATGTGCCACACGTGACTGAGAGAAAGGGTTTCATGACGTACGCGACAGGTGTTTTGCGTTATTCATGTCATGAACAGTCGATCGTGTTCGTGATACACTGATCCCCTGCTATGCCAATTTTGGTATATTACTACTTATGGAGACGACTTGGATAGCGCCCAGACGTAGTCAGCTAGATAGATAGATAGATAGATAGCTAGATATATAGATACGTAGATAGAAACGCCCAAAGTGCCTGAGGTTCGCTAAGAAATGCTTCGCATTAAATACGATTAAGCCGCATGCGCCTCTCACTAGCGACGTTTTCCTAAAAGAAGGAGCATGTGTGTGTTTAGTAATACGTTACCGATTCGTAGTTCAACGAGCTAAACTAAGCGGGAGAGCGCTGCGCTGTCCCATAAAAGCACTAGGCGATTTAGACAACTTTATTTAACAAACGAAAAATTACAGCCACTTCCAAGCCGCGAGAAAAGCCGTACAGGCGGAACCGCATGGAGCGTTTTTCGCGAGCGAAAAACGCGACGCGCGGTGAACGCCCACGTTGCCATGGTCGCAAGTGCACCCTCATGGAAAGACAACAGTGGCGTTTTCGCGCAGCGTTTGCCAGGCTGCTAGATTTTCGTTAAAAGGGAACGCCAGCATCAAAAGGTTCCACCCAGATGCGTGGACATCAGCGTCGTCTGGCGGCATTCGAAGAAACCAAACAAGCGTCTGCACTAGTGATGCAGAACTGTCGATAGTACTATCGGTACTATCGATATCTTATAGTCAATATCGAGCTATCGATGGTAAAAATACTATCGATAGCGCTATCGATAGTGAAAAAAATTACAGCATATCCACGGGTGAATGATGGAGAGCTTGGGCGCAGCTCCTGAAGCAATCATGGTCTCGGGATTCGCTTCTCATTGAGCCCGTTTCGCAGCGGCGTCCTTGGCGCGCACCGTCACGCGATCCGCCTGGCTGCCGCCAAGCGAGCGCCCGCCGCTGCGCATCGTCCATGCTCCGCCAACGATCCGACACGTACGGCGACGATCCAGGAGAATGAGAGAGGCGCTCGCTCCCCGCGCATCCCCGCGCAGCAGCCAATCGGAGAGCAGCGGCACTTCCAGCTCCATCTAGTGTCGATTCACACAAGCGCCATATTACACACAATTCTATTGGACCAATTCCATCTAGGAAATGAGACGAGAAATGATGACGACACAGATTGTGTACAGCGCCATCTAGAATATCGTCCCTGAACTGCAGTTTGTATGTACTTCTATGAGCCAGCGCCATCTATTGCATCATATGGGAGATCCGTTTACGCCGGACAACGGAGACGTGACAAGGTTAGACTAAGAGGAGCTACGCCCCTAAAACTCGATGGTACTATCGATAGTATAAAATCAACAGCACGAACTCATTGCAGAATAAACGTGGTTACCCGTTCGCGTGGTACATAGTGGAGGTGGAGGAGCAGGCTGAAGGGCAAAAACGTTGACTTATTTGTATTGCTGTGGTGAGTAAGGGGGCACGAGACAGGTGCCGAACGTGGGAATATGGCGATGGTATGCGGTGCATGGAGAATTCCCCGATGATGTGCACGCCTGCCACGTCCGCGCACGCGATTGCCGGGGAAGAGCTCGTCCGCGGTAAAAGCCGTGGTAAAAAACCAGAGGAAGAGAAGCGGAAAAATATCAAGAACTAAGTTTGTTAATTGTAAGGTGTAAGAGGTTGCTTTTGGATGTGAATTTATTGATGAACATATTCCGCCATTTTCTCTGCAGAAATAATTTATATCTATCGCCAAAACTTCTTCATAAATGAAGCGAAGGTGAGAGTAGGCTATCACAAATATTTTGGCAATATGGCCGGCGTCATTGTTCATCATTATTCACACCACTATCGATAGCATTGTCACGTGGTTGTGAGCGTGAAGAATGCTGTAGCAAGCCTGGGAAATACGGAGCTCTTTATTTGGGTCAACTTGTGCCCAGAAGATCAAAACTCAAAATACAAGCGTTACAGGCTGCGCACTGATAGCGGCGAGAACAGTCGTCGGCCGTCGAGTAATCTTAGTCATCAAACCTTCCAGCGCTCTCGCTGGTGCTCCCGTAAGCAATAGAATAAACTTGACTATTCGATCGCGTCCGGCGGGTAATCTTAACAGAATGATCCCTGTTCACTGATCTCTGTTGTTAACAGAATCATCTCTGAACAGTAATCAGCATTGTTTCCTTCGTGTTCGTTCTTGTGAAACACAACTATTTGAATTCATGACTGATATGCACGAAGCCATTCATGGCAGATTATAAATTGATAAATTGATTGATATTTGTTGATTTTGCAAAAGCATCTTTTTTAACTGCGAAGGTTTTCTCAGTCGAGGCTTTCATGTCCTAGTTCGGCGTAGAACTGGTCACGTGGTCTGTGGCCGTGCATTGTGGCGAGAGTCAGGCTCGCCAGGAAGGTGAGGGCTGCGCCGTGCCGCGAGAGGCGAGAGCATGCTGCGATACGCGAGTGCGTGCTGCGAGATGCGAGGGCAACGGCGGAGAATGTCGAGGGGTGCACCTTCGAGAAACGCGCCAAGATGGGGTGACGGTGAGGCGCAATGCAGTGTAAAATTGCGTGTCAGTGTCAGTGCTCAGGAATTCGCGCTTTCAGAATGGATAACGTTTCTCGTTCTCCCGATGAAGAAGCCACCCGGCTTGAGCGTCACCGACAGCTGACACGAGAAAGGGCATGTGGTCGCCGAGCCAACCGCGATGTTCGTGCAAGGGAGGCCGAAGCTAATCGCCGGCGCAGGGAAGACTTGAAGAATAGATAAGTACGATACAGCCTCATTAATGACGGGCACAAGCTTCGCTGTTTCGACAGTGTTCGCGAAGTGCAGCTGGCTGGATCTTTTTTTCTACTCCGAGTAGGAAGACGCAGAGGCGCGATTTTGCGACGGCATTCGTCAAATAAAGGCGCGCGTCCCTCCGACCACGCGTCAATCGCGCCTGAAATCGCGCCATGCAGTTCCACCTTAGCGCGAGTCTGTAGGCGCGCGAGTGTATGCGATTGAGCGAGCAAGATTGTCATCATTTTTCCTATCAGTATCACCAGTTTGCTTCATCATCATTCCCATATTAAACACCATTTAGCATCATCATTCTTATTTCCAGCATTATCTTTGTGTTTTATTTACTGATCTATTCGCCCCCCCTCACTCTGGTCACGCTACCTGCGGGACGCTTATTACTGCTACTACTACGCTGACGACGACGATGGTACATGGTAGAATTAGACAGTTTAGCTGTAGAAATACATGGCAACAATACAACGAGAATGACGCACACATCAAAAAGCCACAACAAAACCTACAAATAAAGCAAAAGCACTCATAAGGTGACATGCCACCATGGCAGGAGCTGAGGCCCATCTCCTGAAAGCCGTCGAAAGAGCGAAGCTGATGCCCCTCTTCGTCAGGCTATTGCCTTACTATGTTTTTCTTTGTTTTGCAAGTTCTTTAAAAGCATTTCTATGTTCTGCAAGTCTTTTCCAAGTATTTGTATATTGTAACATTATTGAAACGCAGCACGCGATTCTAGCATTAGTTGCTAATACCATAGATGAGCGCGTGTTCGCACACAGAGATCCCGACATAGCTGCTCGAGGAAACATGATACTTCAAGTAGAGATGACGAACTGTTTATTAATAACCAGCCACAATGGTCTACTGGTTAAGGTGACTGCCATAAGAAGGGTCCCAGTACTGCTGCTGGAGCCAAAGAATACATGGCATCTCCTACCTCTGAAAAAACACAGCCACAGTGATCGTTCTAGCAAACCTTGCGAGTTTTACACAAGTATATCGCTAAATTCTGATCTACAAGAATGCTGAGGCGACATTGTTAAGTAATTATCCGTGAAAAAGATCTCTTTAATCTAATGTTTGTTTGAAATGCGTCTTGACAGGGCAACAACGTAGTATTATGGGTTATATTTTTCGTTAAGGGCCTTTTGAAGATGTTATTCCAGTGCAGACTTCCGCTTTTCTTAAGCATGCTCGAGGACTCACCTTAGGCGAAAATTAAAAATAAAATCGAAACATGTTTATTGTTTGCTCAAAATAACGGGACATTTCTTAACGATACTGCTTACACAACACATTTTCGCGAATTTCGATTGAGTGAACACTACCAGGTTCGCGACACCAATTGACGAGCAACGGCACCCCCTTTTCTCAGGCCGCGCACTTCCTGAGCTTTCTGCCCTAAGCGAATGTCTTATCAACGAAATCTCCCCGCGAAAAAAATAAAAAAAAATGTGGAGGCGCCCCTAATCCTTGACTAAGGTGTCTGGTAGTGGCACTCGCACTTCGGAATTCGTGTGCCTTAATTGGTGCATTAGAGTGGCCAGCTGTGTTTTCTTGGTACATGATGTTGAAAAGAATACAGCGCAAAACACACACACATGCACAAACAGAGGCAGACAGAGACGCAGACGCAGAGACGCATAGGCACCCACACGAAGATTTTTCAGAATTCATAGCTTCACACTGAAAGAATGCTCAACGCTGGGTATACCTAGCCCCTCCTCATTTCGATCGCAGAGAGTCTTCTCGAGAAAATGCGCAGTCACCCTTAAACGAGTGAAGCCAGCGCACCCTTCAGGCAGAAGGTAGCTGTGGTAGCCTATTCTGGTTGACCTCCTTGCCTTTTTTTTCTCATTTTATTACCTCTTTCACTCTCTCTCTTTCTATGTGTATGCACAATCTTTCACGGAACCTGGAAATGGTGGTCCACCGGTATAACGCGAGTCATACTCAGGGCACTGCACAGGCTGTCTAATCTCTGCAGAATGGTTGACCCGGAGGCAAGGATGCAGCATGTCGGCGGCATAAAGCACTGGCGGCCATTTGTTGGATGCGCAGATGGAGTGATGCATCAAATTCCTTTAAAGTGCGGAAAAGTGTATGCTGGTCAAACTGAAAGATGCATGAACGTTAGTTTGAGGGAGCATGCCAACAACGTGAAAAATGCTCGCAAGGCAAAAAATTTTCAGTTCCTGGCTGGCCATTGTATATAAACTGCCAGGATTGGTCATCCCACCTAAACCACTCTTGTGCTTACGAGCAAAAACCCGCATTACTCGAGAAACCGTAGCAGCAGAACGTATTTCCTATATCAGGGAAAAATGTGTAAGCCTGCCAACCATACACCTCTCAGATAAAGACACAGCATACTTACGCCTTTGTAGTTGAAGATGACCGTTTCGGACAGCAAGTACGAATGTCTGTGTAATTTTTTACAATAAAAGTTGTTGCAAGTTCAGCCCAAGTCCTTGTCGTTTTGGTTGCGTCCGTGTGTTTTTTGCGCTGCAATTTCTCAGAACCCTGGTGTATTCCTTCGTTTAACATTCTGTTTCGCGCGCTGCCGAAACGGATCTCAGAGGCCAAGTACAAAAAAGCAGCTGGTAGAGATCTCCTCTGTCAAGTGGTGCAATGATTCCGGCTGCTCACAATGTTTCAATGAACTCAATGAATTAATTCCCATTAACTCTCCGGACAGTTACTTGGCCCCAAGGAGGTTTAACCTCCTTGCTTGGCCCTCATAATAAGTTAACTTTTGCCACCATATCAAATGTATCTAATATAAGTCTTAACTATTCGGGATAATCATAAAAGAGGAAGGAAGTGCTCGACCGGATATGCTTGGCAGAGGAACTAGAGTGGCACTCTGTGTTGGTGCCACTGTGAGGGCCACATGAAGGCGATTGCGCAGAGAGTGCATTGTCGGGCGGAGCTTCAATCGGGTGAGAGCACAGTGCTGCTAATAATATTGTTCATTTGTTTGTTTGTTTACTTAATTATTTGCATACGCAGTACATAACTGCAGGACTGCAGTACAGTACATGGACTGCAGTACATAAAAATATGTACGTAACTATGGAACTGCTTTTGTCAAGGGAGCGATTGAGATCACTGTCTAGAATGTGTGATTTGCTAGAAAAGCTGAAATGAGCTAGCTTAATTTGTGCCTTACTATGGAAGAGGTCTTCGCGGGTGTCTGTGAAGTTGTCGCAGTTCAATGCCGCTGTACCTATACACAATTGTCAAAGAGGCGCTTGACTTACATACGATTCAAAGAAATATGCGTGCTCTACCATAGGACACTGTAAATAATATACGATTGAAAGTACGGCTGGCTGTAACAGCAGTAGCACTAAACACGGCACACTACTGCTGGAGCCAAAGACGTGCCATCTCCTACATCGCATCAAACGCACCCGCAGCAATCACTACAACAAACCATGCGAGTTCCACTGCAGTATTTTACGTCTGATCAACAAAAATGCCAGGACAGCATTATTAAGTCAATGTTCGTTAAAAAATCCCTTTATTTAGTTTTGCCTAGAAGTGCGCCTTGAGAGGCATAGCCGTGCGCACACTGGTGTGGGGCAGGGGGGCGACCGCCCCCCCCTAGTCATCTAAGAGGGGGGTGCAAAATGTGCCCCATATAATGAGCCCCCACGGTATCTAAGAGGGGGGGGGGCGTTGCGATGAACCTTCACCCCCCTGATGGGGAACCCCGCGCACGCCTATATTCAAAGGGCAACAACTTAATATCATGGGTCAAGTTTTGCTCTAAAGCACTTTCGAGCATTTTATTTCCGTGCCCATTTCAAAGTTTTTAAAGCATGCTTATATAATATTATGTTGTTTTTTTTGTGAAGCCTCTAATATAGCGTCCATTGTTCTTTGCCAAGACGTGCCTCGTTCCACCCGGATCACTTGTCGTTGCTGACTAAGTAGGCCTACATGAAAGAAAAAACATGTGGATTTGCTCTATATTTCTTTTTTGCCAGCCCAGATACAACGATAGGTTAATACACTTGTTTAGAAAAAGTTTATTTACAGTATGTACAAAAACAAAAAAACTTGATAACGCTATGGTAATCAGGGGTCCATACACATCGGTGCAGCTATGTGCCACGTCAAACATCACTATCTTGTAGCGAACACGTCATTACACTAATATGCATCAGTAAGATGTGACATGGAGTACAAAACAACTCAGTGGAATACCATGAAACAATGGATACGATGATACAATAGATGCAATGAAACACAGTGGGTTACAGACGAAAGTGATAAACACGGATCATGATGATAGACAGACAAGAGCATCAACAAGGACTCCATGAGCGCCGTCTAGCACCACGTCGGTCGAAAAGTAAGTTGTGCCCTTTCGTGTTCGACGTCAGGGGCGTAGCCAAGGGGGGGGTTGGGGGGGTTCAAACCCCCCCCGAAATTTTTCAGTTTTGCTTGCGTATATATACACGCACACATACAAACGCACGCACGAACATACATAAAGTATGGTTGAACCCCCCCCGAAAAAAATTTCTGGCTACGCCCCTGTTCGACGTCGAGAAAGGGGCACGACCATTGCCGCAGGAACTCGCACTGCCCTAGAAAGAACACCTCCTCAGAGAGGAACGCAAGGATCTGCTGTCTCGTTCGCCTCAATATCGACGACAAAGCATGCTGGCGGCAATTACCAGCCGTGGCCTCGCATCTGTTTCGCCAAAAGCTGAACAGCCCCGCATCTAATAAAAGTGCTGAGAAGCGCCCGCACGGAAATCGGCCGTCCGCCACGAGTGGTCGCACATCCTGTCCACGGAAACCTGCATGAACAGTGCGCATTCAAGGGTCGCATGACGGTTAGTTTCACCCGCAGTGGAGTTGCGGCACGTGTAGACGCGTACCACTTGTCAACGCTCCAACCGATGTCGAGCGGTGAGTAGGCCCCAGCCCAACCGCCAAACAAAGTCACGGAGATGGCCTGGCAACGCAGCTACAGTTATCCGTTCCATGGGCGGATCATTATAGATTGACGGTGCTGGAGAACCAAGGGCAGCAGAAGGGCAGCCATTGTGTCCACCACATGAGCTTAGGTGAGCTCTGTGTCTGGTCACGTAGCCTCTAGACGTCGGTGAAACGCCAGAAGGGCTCGATACATAAACGGTAGTTGAGTTTACCGGAAATTGTGGTTTATGAGGTTAGCCGACATCAAGACACGCAGTAATGGCACAAGGTGGTAATGAGCCAGGGTCTGTGCGGGCGTACCGTCACTACTTAGTATTCTGAATAAAGTGCGCAGGCACAAGATAGAAGCGGTGGAAGAAACATCGGGAAACGCAAAGCCGCCACGGTTTTGCGGTTGAGCTAACGTCGGACGAGATAATAATTATGTGCCACCAGACCAGAAAAACAAATTGATGCAACATTGTACATTCTTTGAGACGCGGAGCGGGGGTTTTACAGTATGGCAAAGGTACCAATATTTTCCTAGATAAACCGATTGAGATATGTACCGGCGTTCAAAGAGGAGAAATCACATTGTTTGGCAACTACGACATCATTTTCGAGAGTTTGTTGAACGAATGACCAGGTGTTGTCATGTACACCGAATGCATTGAAAGTGACGCCGAGGATCGTAGTCGTAGGATACTATTCTGAAGGCGACGTGATACTGACATGACCGTTGGGATTGCCAATTAAGAAATCATGGCTTTTACACAAAGTTTAACCTTGCACCTGGAATTATGCCGAAATGATGAAAAGTATAAAGGGCATCCTCCAGCGACTGCTCATTATGGGCATATAGAGTATTATCATCAGCATATGCAGTGGCATTTACTTGCGTATCACCAGGTATGTGTAAGCGTCGAATCTGTGGGTCACGTTCTAAGGCTCTTAATAAGGGTTCGAATGCAAGGACAAATAGAACTGACGGATAGAACACGCCTCATGGACCCCTCGCGTGACTTCAAAGGGTTGACTCTCACGGGAAACTAGGTAGAGGGTACTTTCTGAATTGGTATACATGGCGTGAATGAGGTGAATGAACTTGTCTGGGAAACCGAACGCATGTAAAACATTTAGTAAATAATCATGCTCAATGAAAGCAAAAACCTTTTCCTGATCTAAGGAAGCCAGCAGCCATTGGGCACATCGACCAGTGGTGTACTGGACGATGTCGCGCGTTAACCATGTATGGCTGTCAATTTCTCGCCCTGGAATGGAACAAAATTGGTGGGGAGCGATTATTAGTGGAAGAGGTGAAGACGGACTGATTCGGAGCAGCAGGATGTTGGCCAAGAGTTTGTAATGTACATTACAAAGTCTTGTTTGTAACGGTGGCCGAACCCTTTTTCATTGCGTCTAACGCGTCCTTTATTTCGTCGTCCAATGGCGGCGATAGGTGAACGTCGTATGCATTGCTGGTGTCGTGTGGTAAATCTTTCAACAGGGGATGTGCAGAAGCAGATCCCGGATAACTGAAACTAGCAAAATATTGAGCCACTGATACTGAGTGAAAGTGTTAAGTGAACGCCTGAAAGTCGCGTAAACCAACAACAGGTGGTGCGGTAGGGTCTGCTGAATAGACAGGCGAGCCTAGCGGACGTAGTAGAGCTCGGCTTGCGTACCTGAGCACCTCAGGGTGCACACACGGCGCACGCCTACAGCTCCCGGCCGCAGCCGAGATCAAAGAAGGGCGCATGGTACGTTGGTATTGTTCAACGAGCTGATCCACAGGATGATAGCCGTGTGCAGATTGCGGGAGCGTTCGGACTGTTCGCCACGGGGGTTGCCGCGTCACAAAACCTGCCCAAGCATAATCCCTCTTCCAATGACTCGGATATCCTTTTGAGCAAGAAGGGCCTTTGTTTTGGTGACCATACAGTTGAAGCTCTGACGCGTCCGGCAGCTTTAAGTCCGGTCCTGAGGTGAAGAGCAGCGCGATTCAGGAAGTGTTAAACGCTGCTGATCCACAAGTTGACAGCCGCATGGAGAGTGTGGGAAATTTTCAAGTCACTAGCAACCCCCCTAGCGAGGCTCAAGGAAAAGCGGGGAGTCCGGCCTAGTGTTGCCTTATTCAGAAGGGTTATGTGCTGTCAGCCTGACAAACTGGAATGCCTGTTTGCCGGCTACTCTGTTTTCCTTGCTTTCAGTACCTTACGAGGCCACAGGGCCGGATCTTGTCCTTACATTCGGCTCTAATTACGCATCGTTATGCTTCCGAATTATTAATCTTGTTTTTGAGGGCAATCAAGGTTACGCACCTCCCTATCTAGTAGGCACTGCTGTCTTTTCCTTCAGCTGGAAGGAGCGTTTGAGCTATCTCAGGGATATTCCTGGGCAATTGCGTGCCGCCGGCTAACCTCTGATGGGCGAAATTTGCCATGTCGCAAAAGATGAGGTGTGTTGTGTGGACCACGATGTTGGGCAAGATAGCGGAAACGCTGCTGGTCTCAGCCGTGCCTATCCACTTTAAGACCAAAGTAACTTTACATACTTTTTTTGCTTTTGTGTTCATAACATGCATTTAGCGTATTTTATAAATCACTTCCTCTCATTTTTGTATTACCCGTAGCACCTGCGTGCCTTAGAGGATGTGGTTTTCTCTGGAAATAATACAAAAACGTTAAGGTATTGATTTCGTTCATGTTTAGTGTGTCTGTCTTGCTTATAACATTTGTTATTTGATCCGTGACTTTCACGAGCGAGAACGTAAGTGTAATTTTCGAAGATGCTTTGATTAGGGATTGTGGCCTGGCATTTGTCAATGTCAGTTGGGTGCTCTCTGTTGTGGCTTGAGATTGGATGGCTTATTGCCGGCCCTTGCAAGCCGTTTCTCAGTTCCAAAGCTGGGGCTCAGCCTACGTAAGAATAAAAACAAGGAATCAGGTCTGCGGCCTCTGCGGGGTGCTTTGGTGCTGCGTCCCCTTCCAGACCTCCTGGAGCGGCGGACGGGCTGTTATGATCGGATTTCACGGCTTGGCGCCGCTGGATCGTGGGAATGATTTGACGGCCTCTGCCCTGCTTTCTGCATCGTCAACGTTCCCCGAGGAGTGCCTGATATGGCGACAACACGGCAGTCATGTCCTGAACCCTTTGAAGCTGTCGGTTCGCCACGTCAATTGCCTTGGACACACCCGGCCCAGTTTGACGGTTTTATGGCCTGGAATTAAGCTGTTTGCCGCCATGGCTGCTCGGTAAAGGCTGTCACTTGTGTAATACTTTGTTCAGCATACTGCGAGATGCACCGGACAATTAGCCAAGCGCCTGAGATGCCTCATCGGAAATATTTGTCGCACTCCGCGGTGCCTTTATGATTTGGTGACCCGGGCAGGAGCTGGCTGTCGGCAGAGCCCGCGCCGCTATCGAGACAAGGAAGGACTGCACCTGGCAACACGGCCAGTTATCAGGAGTTAGCGCTAACGCTATCCCTTCACTGTGTGTATGGCTCCCTATTGTGTCTTCTGTTCACCTCCCGGGCACCGTCCGTCGAGCCGGGCGCGCCGTTTCTCTCTTTCCTGGGGTGGGAAGGAGGCGGTGCTTGACCTTTCCCCTTTGGGGGCGGAGATGAAGACAACTTGTTGATTGGACTGTCCTGAACTCAACGGTTTTCTCTAACAGGGAACCTGAGGAAGACCAAGGCTCCGAAAACGCGCTACCGAATAGTTATGTAAGTAAACGTTCTTGCAATCAGCTCCAGCTCCTGAGCCCTACTTCTCCTTAACGGTTAGTTAGCGGATAGTTTTTATCTTTTGCTAGTAGCTTGTTGCACTGGTTGTCGTTTGCTGCAATGTCAACATAGACGTCGTATGAGGTAGCCCTTCATCTTCCGAGGCAGCGATGTGAGGCACTGCGGCTTTTCTTAAACGCTAAATGACAGCAAGAGGAAACGTTATCCAGAAGCGCCTCACGGACTAACCCTCACATAACGCAGCTTGCAAAGTGCGACGTAGTAGCCTACGCCTCCGGGCTCCCCCTCTAGAGCACAGCAAATACTGCTGTCGCGGATAAACAAAAGATTGCGAAAAAAGAAAGTCACGAAACGCTTTTATGGCTTCCTTATCTTACGTAAGACAATAATAAATTTCGCATGTTGCCATTCATCTACTATGTAATTCTTTTTCCCAATTTATCTGCGCGCACGCAATAGTTTTCAAACGAGCAACCGTGACACTTCGTCGCGAACATGTGGGTGCTCCCGTCGCGACGCGACAGCGCGACGGAGCCCGTTTGTGGCTGTCACTCGTCCCCGTCGCTCAAAGAACGCGTGCATGCGGTTGGGCCTTCATGACAGCTTTGCGGCACATGTTTTCATGGTCATCGAGCTAGATGTGTGTCCGGTCGCCTGCGCGTGCAAAACCATGCATGAGTAAGACTTGTTGCTGGCGAGTTGGTTGAAACCGACGGGGTACATTTTAGCGCAAGCTATGCAAGAAAGGCACGAGTAAAAAGTAGGAGAAAGCAGTTATTTCTGCGCCGTACTTTTCTGCTTATTACTACTTTTGCACGCATGCTATTACTTCAACACCATGCATGCTCACTTCTCTAGTAAGCGTATGTTTCCTGCAGTACATGCAGTCGTATGAATTTACGAACCTCACTTGCAAACGCAGCGCTGTCATTGTCAAACGCTGTCATAACTGTCAATGTTTCGCTTGGAGGGCAAGACTTTAAATTTTTCAGAACCCTGCGTTTTTATAGACGTTTCGACGCGCTATTTCAGCAATATTGTAACTGAAGTCATCACATAATGCGCGCGTACTTCCGCATTTCACGATCGCAATCTATATATTCTCAACTGGTAGCTTTCGGTATATCATTTTATGCACGCGCCAAACCAGCGCACTGTATTTTGGTCGCACATAGTAAGGCTTTCATTTTAAAAAAGTCATCCTGCATATGCATGTTTATGACTGACTCCCTTGTAGCAAGGGAGTCATCTATTTCATGCAGGAGCGCCGACTAGAGTATTACAATTACCTTTATGAAAAAAAGGTGATCATCGGCTGCCACAAAGAGTCAGGTAGACGTGAGTCTCTTTTGACTCTTTTTTTAAGAGTGTACTGGACCCTTCGTCGTTTCATGCTGACTTAAAATTTCGTTATTGCAACCTCGCTTCTATCTTTCCACAGTTGCCTAAAACATAGCAGCATGCGACGAGAAAAGAACTGGTGATCAGTACCAACCTGTAACGCGCCAGTGAGACTTTGATTTACAAGGATCTATGAAGAGATCTTTCCGGGAAATTATTTAAATCCTCTTCGCTAATTTCCGAATACAATAAGACCTCTGATTTCAATCACACAACAGAATTCGGGGACTTTCGCGCTAATAGAATTATTAAATCTCATATTTACTTCAACCCTAAATTTTATTGTCTTTCTTTACTGCTGCGTTTTGTTGCGGTTTTACTCTCGCAGGCTTGTGCCAGCTAAGACCCGGGAGTGCAGCTCGCGCACCTGGAGCAAATCCTGCGGGCGGCCGTGGCCAGTGGAACCCTAGACGTAAGACCCCAGCCATGGTGCGTCTAAGATTCCCCTTTCCTTTGAATAAAGTTCCACTTGCTCTCTCTCTCTCACAGGGTCTCTATTGGAGCTTGCGTCTGATCTCCCGCACCGTCTGTCAAGAAAAACGTCCATCATTAGCGTGTCTTCTCTCTTATTTGTGAGGCAGTTCTTACCCTTTTAGTCGTGATCATTCGGGTATAGAGAGACTTTAAAGTGTAATATTTTAATGCTTATTTTATAGTTCAGTGCTTATGTCACTGATGCCTTCTCAGGACTTTTGAAAATGATGTTGGTATGAACCTTAGCCTCCTAGTTTACAAACAAATGATAAGGGAACCGGTGCCACTGTTGTCGGTAAAACGAATAACCTGACTTGATAACCTTGGTAGAGTTGGCTCCATTTACGCAGTGTGACGCCGCCGTCTTCAGCTCTTAGTTTCCTTGAGCGGCCGCAGGCGGGAAGGCAGCTTCACACTTCAGTGAGAGCTTACCACTCTAACGTAGTGCAGCTCGTAATACTTTGAATCATTGTCGTTATTTGCTGCGACGGCGGCCGCATTTCTGATACGGCAAAGTACAATGAACACATGTGTGCTTAGATTTTGTATACACGTTACAGAATTCCACTTGGTCGAAACTAATCCGGAGTCCACTACGATGACGAGCCGCATAATCATGCCGTGGTTTCCCCTTGAACCCCCAGCAACTGTTATCAATGAACCGCTCACCTTTTTGCGAAACACAACCCGCAACGCTTCCAATGAAATACTCCAGTGTTTGGATGGCTTGTGCTCTCCCCTCGTATAGCGCATTGTACGCTGAATTGTCAACCATTGTTGGGGTGGAGCACCTTAAGGTATCGGCTTGTCGGTGTCTGCATATTGAGAGGAGAACAACGTAGTATTATGGGTTATATTTTGCCTTAAGGGCCTTTTCAAGATGGTATTGCAGTGCAGATTTCCGAGTTTTCTAAGCATTCTCTGCGCAGGCGTACCATCATTATTTCAAACGAGCTATAAAGTGAGGAGGGACAGGAGGAAGCCGTAACGGCCACGTCGGGGAACGCGAAGCCTCCTCGGCTGCGCCGTTGCGCTAACGTGGGACGCCATAATATTTCCGCACCACCTGACCAAAACAACGAGAGTGATTAAACGCTGAACTTTCTGTGAAACGCGGCGCGGGGGTTTGACTGTGTGACATAAGTACCAAAATTTGCCGAGGTAGACAGACTGCGACAAGTACCGGCGTTCTTAAAGGGGAAAATCGAAGTGCTTAGCAGCGTCTATGTTTTGTCCTAAAGCTTCTATAACAGATGTCCAGATATTTTCTTGTATACCGAAAGCATTGTATTTGACACCTAGTATCTCCATGGTTGGAACCATTGCAAAGGCAACGTGATGTTAATATGTCCGGTAGGGCTTCCATTGAACAAATACTGACTTTTTGACACGTTCAAGCGAGCTCCGGAAATCACGTCAAAATGGAAAAAGGCATTCAGGACGCGCTGCTCTGAGTGTTCGTTGTCTATGTACAGAGTAATATCATCGGCATAGGCAGTTACTTTAACTTCAGTGCGGCCAGGGAAGGGTAAGCCACGAATACGTGGATCCCGTTCGATAGCCCTTAAAAAGTCTTCTAAGGAAAGGACGAATTAGACGGGGGAGAGGGGACAACCCTGACGGACTCCTCGTGTAACCTGGAATGGGCGGCTCTCGCGCGAATCTAGGAAAAGGGTACTATCGGAGTTAGTGTACATAGCACTGATGAGGCGGATGAACTTGGCAGGAAAACCGAATGCCTGTAAGACGTTGAATAGATAGATATGTTCAGCGAAGTCAAAAGCTTTTTCCTGATCTAAGGAAACCACTAACTCCTCGGCGCATCGTCCAGTGGTGTGCTAGATTACGTCACGCGTGAGCCAGGTACGACTATGAATGTCACGGCCTTGAATGGAACACAAATGGTGGGGAGCTATTAGCGATGGAAGAGACGGACTGATGCGGCGTACCAGAATATTAGCGAGAAGTTTGTAATTTACCATTGAGGAGGGTGATGGGGCGCAAATCTTTGGGTCGCGTCGATTGGGAGTCTTACTTGGGTATCCATGTGATACGGTCGCTACGGAAAGAGTGCGGGAGGGAAAGACCGTGGAAACAGCGCCTCATTACACGCGACATAAATGGGCCAATAATGGGCCAAATTTGGGTGTAGAACTTGACGGGGAGGCTAGAGTGCCTAGGGGCCGAACCCTTTTCCATTGTATCTAAGGCGTCTTTGATTTCAGAATTCGATGGTGGCGATATTAGAGCGTCAGAAACGGCGTTGGAGTAACGGGGTAAATCTTGTAGGAGGGGGTACAAAGAACACCCGGTGGCAGAACTTACGCTAGTAGCTGACTGTTCTATAAATTAAAAGCGGCGCGTGAAAGCCTGGAATTCGCGTGAGCGAGTAGCGGCAGGAGGTGAAGGGTGCCGCGTGTGTGCAGGCGAGCCGCACGGAGGGATGAGCGCCCGGCGTGCATACCGGATGACCTCAGAGTGTGCAATGGCCGCTGAGAGTGAAGAGGCGCGCATGATACGCTGGTACCTGTCTACATACTCTGCTTGCCATGCACGCAGGACGGGAGAGGGGCAAGGGTGTGGGTGGGCAATGCGGATTTTCTGCATTAAAACGTTAGCGTCCTGCGTTACACGAGCGCGAAGTACCCTACTCGACGCATTACAATGGTGACGCCATTGTTCTTTCAGATGATCCCAGCCTGTGAGATTTGCACGAATAAGTGAGCTGGGCCGTCTGAAAGTCTTGAAGAACGCGGCAATCCAGGCGCCAAAGCCTCTGAACCGCCGCGTCCCCGCAGGCAGGTGTAGGGTCAGCGAAACCGGGCGGTGGTCACTTATATACAGGGGCGTAGGTGGTAGTGCCAGCACCTCGACCTTGCGTACAAATGCCATGGGGCCGGGGGATACATTGCTCGATCAAGCCGACAGCTCCACGTCGCGCGACACGAAGTACAAACATACCTCCCACCATACGTACGGTCATGTACATAAGTCAGTGAGAACTGTTGTACGAGACGCTCAAGTTCTCTAGTATTCCAGTTAAACCGGCCTCAACCTGGACCTCGGACGTCAGTGCGGGAGTCTAAGACACAGCTGAAATCTTCTACAAGTACCAAATGTCGAGAATTTAAAAGGTAAGTGCCGAGGGAGCGAAAAAAAATGTGGCAGAGATTGCGGACACCGTCGGCCGATAGACGCCAACAAATCGGATGCGCGGAGAAAAGAAAGTGCAGTGGAACGCTAGCACGGGTCCGAAGGCACCGAAGGTGATATTGTGGTCGCGCAGAAGGCTGCGGTTAAAAACAATAACTCCGACGCCAGTCGAGCGGATGCTAGCGAAAGAAAAGTAACAATCAATGTTAAATGCGCGTTTGAACGTCAGAGCATCTGAGAGCTTGAAAAATCACAGCATATCCACGGAGTGAATGATGATGAGTGGGCGAAGCTGCGGAGGTTCATCGGTAAACCGTGAATCTTCCGTGAATTCTGCCCAGTACATCATCACCGACGTGAGATAGGGCGCGTTTATACTAAAGGTTCGATGATTTATGACGACTTGCAGCTCACTTTAATTTTACATGTACGCTGTGAATTTTCATTGTTTAGAAAACCATTGCTTTAGAAAACATCTGGCGTCTTTTGTTAAGCAGCTGGCGTCTTTTCGTTTTGCTTTAGAAACATCTGGCGTTCTTCCGTTTTGCTTTTACAAAACATCTGGCGTCTTTCGTTGGTTTATTTCATCAATCAACGGCGTTTTGAACAAAATTTTTATTGTTTAATCACGAAGAGGAGAAATACACCAGGCACTACCTTGGAGGTAAAGAATGGCTGCTAATGGGAATGAGAGGCAGAAGAAGTCGGCTTTTAGCTACCGCTGCGAATTTTTTATTGTTCAACAACGCACAGGAAAAACCTCCCACCGGCACCACCTTGGAGGTCAAAGCGTAAGACTGGTTACGGACTACGACTACGACTACGATTACGAGGGACGAACGGGTGCCGCCTTAAGGAGCTTCGCCCCTAAAAGTTAGTTTCCTGCAGGAAAAGTAGGTCACAAGATAGTGAACGCGCAAAATTTATTACTTCAGCCTGTTTTGAGAGTTGCCGAAACCATGAACGCTAAATGTAAGGACTTTTACAGCGAGAACTAGCGCACGCAACCACGTAGTTCTTCTGGAGACAAAGCATGCATGGCATCTCCTACCTCTCAAAAAACACAGCCACAGTAATCGCTCTAACAAACCTTGCGTGTTTTACAGAAGTAAATCTCTACCTTCTTATCTACAAAAATGCTCACGCGAGATTGTTAAGGCATTGTCTGTGAAAAAGTTCTATTTATTCTAACGTTTGTTTGAAATGCATCTTGAGAGGAAAACAACGTAGTATTATGGGTTATATTTTGCCTTAAGGGCCTTTTGAAGATGGTATTGCAGTGCAGATTTCCGAGTTTTCTAAGCATGCTCAAAGACTCACGGTAGGCGAAAGTTAAAAATAACATCCAAATATGTTTTTTATTGTCTGCGCGGAATGACAGGACATTCCTTAACCATACTGCTTACCCGACATATTTTCCCGCATTTCAGTTGAGTGAACACTACCAGGTTCGCGACACCAATTGACGAGCAACGGCACCCCCTTTTCTCAGGCCGTGCACAACCTGACCTTTCCGCCTTAAGTGAATGTCTTATAAACGCTATCTCCTCACGGAAAAGAAAGAACGTAGGCTGCACTGAAAATGAGACTACGCTGAAACTTGCCTTCCTCCGTGCCATCTGCACGAGCTCATTGTTGTGTTTCGGTTTCAGTTCTCTATTGCGCTGTACGAATGCCATGGAGCGCCGCTCTGGCATTCCTGTTTTACCCAGGTGACGTGTAAATAAAAGAGTGTGTGGAGAGTACTCGTGAGTGCGGACGTTTCTATCGCTTCGCGCCAAACCGCGTGTTCGGGCTGGCTGGCGTCCCCGCCGGTCGCGTTGGTCACCGCCGGTCTTCGCCTGCTGCTGCGCCGGGACTACCAGCCCGCAACACAGCACTCATGTTTCCCGATGTATTGCCAGATGGCGTCCATATCTCACGCAGCGCCTCATCTATCGTCTTTAGACGGCATTTGCAGCGAAGCGAGCAGATGCCCGGCCAATTTTTTGATACGGCAAAGTACAGTGAACACGTGTGCTTAGATTTTGTATACACGTTACAGAATCCCACTTGGTCGAAACTAATCCGGAGTCGACTACGGTGACGAGCCGCATAATCATGCCGTGGTTTCCCCTTGAACGCCCAGCAACTGTTATCAATGAACCGCTCACCTTTATCAATGAACCGCTCACCATTGATAACAGCAACTGTTATCAATGAACCGGCACCCGTTCGTCCCGTCGTAGTGTGTAACCACTCTTAATAACGGAGGGGGCGTGCACACATGAAGGCTCCCTAAAGACAATGCGCTGCAACAGTACGTGATATGTATCGCCCTCTCCTCTCCTACGCTTCCCCCTCTTTCTCCTCTCCTACGGTCCCTCCGCCCCCCTATCTTGCCTCGCGGCGCAGCGGCGCCGACGCAGGCAGCGTCGCGAGGCAGCGTCGCGGCAGTGTCTTGATTGAAAAAAATCACAGCATATCCACGGAGTGAATGATGATGAGTGGGCGAAGCTGCGGAGGTTCATCGGTAAACCGTGAATCTTCCGTGAATTCTGCCCAGTACATCATCACCGACGTGAGATCGTGCGCCTATATACTAAAGGTTCGATGAGTTATGACGACTTGCAGCTCACTTTAATTCTACATGTACGCTGTGAATTTTCATTGTTTAGAAAACCATTGCTTTAGAAAACATCTGGCTTCTTTCGTTAAGCAGCTGGCGTCTTTTCGTTTTGCTTTAGAAACATCTGGCGTTCTTTCGTTTAGCTTTTAGAAAACATCTGGCGTCGTTCTTTGGTTTATTTCATCAATCAACGGCGTTTTGAACAAAAATTTTATTGTTTAATCACGCACAGGAGAAATCTCACCAGGCACTACCTTGGAGGTAAACAATGGCTGCTGATGGGAATGAGAGACAGAAGAATTCGGATTTTAGCTAACACACCTCTGCTAACGTTTCCTACTGGAACATGCCAATGGCTGCTAATGGGGAATGATAGACAGAAGAATTCGGCTTTTAGTTAACGCGCACGCTGCGAATTTTTAGGGGCGAAGCTCCTTAAGGCGGCACCCGTTCTTCCCTCGTAGTCGTAGTCGTAGTAGTAGTAGTGCGTAACCAGTCGTAACGCTAGTACCAGATCTTGACCTCCAAGGTGGTGCCGGTGGGAGATTTTTCCTGTGCGTTGTTGAACAATAAAAAATTCTCAGCGTGCGCCTTAACTAAAAGCCGAATTCTTCTGTCGCTCATTCCCCATTAGCAGCCATTGGCATGTTCCAGTAGGAGACGTTAGTAGAAGTAGAAGTGTAAGTGTTAGCTAAAAGCCGACTTCTTCTGTCTTTCACTCCCATTAGCAGCCATTGTTTACCTCCAAGGTAGTGCCTGGTAAGATTTCTCCTGTGCGTGATTAAACAATAAAAATTTTGTTCCAAACGCCGTTGATTGATGAAATAAACCAACGAAAGACGCCAGCTGCTTAACGAAAGACGCCAGATGTTTTCTAAAGCAATGGTTTTCTAAACAATGAAAATTCACAGCGTGCATGTAAAATTAAAGTGAGCTGCAAGTCGTCATAACTCATCGAACCTTTAGTATAAACGCGCCCGATCTCACGTCGGTGATGATGTAGTGGGCAGAATTCACGGAAGATTCACGGTTTACCGATGAACCTCCGCAGCTTCGCCCACTCATCATCATTCACTCCGTGGATATGCTGTGATTTTTTATTGTTCAACAACGCACAGGAAAAATCTCCCACCGGCAACACCTTGGAGGTCAAGATCTGGTACTAGCGTTACGACTGGTTACGCACTACAACGAGAGACCAACGGGTGCCGCCTTAAGGAGCTTCGCCCCTAAAAACCGACCGCTCGCGCTGCACAACCGTTCACTGACCACCCCGTATTTATAGGCACTGGATTTTGACCTCCAAGGTAGTGCGTGTGTGCGATTTTTCCTGTGCGTGATTAAACAATGAAAATTCACAGCGTACATGTAAAATTAAAGTGAGCTGCAAGTCGTCATAACTCTCATCGAACCTTTAGTATAAACGCGCCCGATCTCACGTCGGTGATGATGTACTGGGCAGAATCCACGGAAGATTCACGGTTTAGCGATGAACCTCCGCAGCTTCGCCCACGCATCATCATTCACTCCGTGGATATGCTGTGATTTTTTTTTTGCGATACACAACCCACAACGCTTCCAATGAAAGACTCCAGTGTTTGGATGGCTTGTGCTCTCCCCTAGTATAGCGCATTGTACGCTGAATTGTCAACCATTGTTGGGGTGGAGCACCTTAAGGTATCGGCTTATCGGTGTCTCATGCCGTTGACACCATACGTGAAGTTCTCAAACTATGGTCAAAAACGCGTGTATATTTTTTGTCAAAACCGGTTCAGAATAAACTAACACGATTTAAACGAATGGAAAATAAATATTGAATAACCACAATTTAGTCGAAATATTTACCAGAAGTGCGTTAAATTCTATTCAAAAATTGGTTTCAAATGCCACGTGTTCTGCTGTAAAGCATTCTTCGTCACATATTGTGGGGTCTAAAACGAATACACCTTACGGCAAGTCTGTCTCGCATTTAAATTATTAAAACCGGTTCAACGCAAGAGAGGGCGCCACCACCTAAGCAAGGGCGCGATTGCCCCTCCCACCGGCACTTCACCGGCGCCAATGCAGCGCGCGTCAAGAGGCGCGAGAGAGCGAACGGCGCGCGTTGGCGCTGGAAAGGCTCTCTCTGCGATGGGCACTAAACTCTAAGCAAGGAAAAAGCGAGAACGCGCGCTCACCCGCACTAGGACACGTACGGATGGGCCTAGGTGGTAACGCGTGAACGTCTGCGCAGGTGTACCATCATTATTTAAAACGCGCAATAAAGTGAGGAGGGACAGGATAGAAGCCGTAACGCCCACGTCGGGGAACGCCAAGCCTCCTCGGCTGCGCGGTTGCGCTAACGTGGGGCGCAATAATGCTTCCGCACCACCTGACCAAAAGAACGAGGCGATTAAACGCTGGGCTTTCTGTGAAACGCGAAGTGGGGGTTTGACGGTCTGACATAAGTACCAAAATTTGCTAAGGTAGGCCGACTGCGACAAGTACCGGCATTCATAAAGGGGAAGATCGAAGTGCTTAGCAGCGTCTATGTTTTGTCTTAAAGCTTCTATAACAGATGTCCAGATATTTTCGTGTATACCAAAAGCATTGTATATGACACCTAGTATCTCCATGATTGGAACCATTGCAAAGGCAACGTGATGTTAATATGTCCGGAACGGCTTCCATTGAAGAAATACTGACTTTCTGACAAGTTCAAACGAGCTCCGGAAATCACATCAAAGTGGAAAAAGGCATGCAGGAGGCGCTGCTGTGAGTTTTCGTTGTCTATGTACAGAGTGATATCATCGGCATAGGCACTTACTTTAACTTCAGTGCGGCCAGGGAGGGGTAAGCCGCTAATATGTGGATCCCGTTCGATAGCCCTTGAAAGTCTTCTAAGGAAAGGACGAATAAGACGGGGGAGAGAGGACAACCCTTACGGACTCCTCGTCTAACCTGGAATGGGCTGCTCTCGCGAGAATCTAGGAAAAGGGTACTCTAGGACTTAGCGTACATAGCACAGATGAGGCGGATGAACTTGGCAGGAAAACCGAATGCTTGTAAGACGTTGAATAGATAAGTATGTTCAACGATGTCAAAAGCTTTTTCCTGATCTAAGGAAACCACTAACTCCTAGGCGCATCGTCCAGTTGTGTGCTAGATTATGTCACGCGTGAGCAGGTATGACTATGAATGTCACGGGCTTGAATGGAACACACTTGGTGGGGAGCTATTAGCGATGGAAGAGACGGACTGATGCGGCGTACCAGAATATTAGCGAGAAGTTTGTAAATTACCATTGAGGAGGGTGATGGGGCGCAAATCTTTGGGTCGCGTGGATTGGGAGTCTTTCTTGGGTATCCGTGTGATACGGCCGCTACGTAAAGAGTGCGGGAGGGAAAGACCGTGAAAACAGCGCCTGATCACACACGACATAAATGGGCCAATAATGGGCCAAATATGGATGTAGAACATGACGGGGAGGCCATACGGCCCAGGGGCCTAACCCTTTTCTATTGCCTCTAAGGCGTCTTTGATTTCAGAATTCGATGGTGGCGATATTAGTTTGTCAGAAACCGCTTTGGAGTAACGGGGTAAATCTTGCAGGAGGGGGCGCAAAGAACGCCCGGTGGCAGAACTTACACTTGTAGCTGACTGAGCCATAAATTCAAAGTGGCGCCTGAAAGCCTGGAAGTCGCGTGAGCCAGTAGCGGCAGGAGCTGAAGGGTGCCGCGTGTGTGCAGGCGAGCCCCACGGAGGGATGAGCGCCCGGCGTACATACCGGATGACCTCAGAGTGTGCAAAGGCCGCTGAGAGTGAAGAGGCGCGCATGATACTCTGGTACCTGTCTACAAGCTCTGCTTGCCATGCACGAAGGACGGGAGAGGGGCAAGGGTCTCGGTGGGCAATGCGGATTTTCTGCATTAAAACGTTAGCGTCCTCCGTTACACGAGCGCGAAGTGCCCTACTCGACGCACTACAATGGTGACGCCATTGTTCTTTCAGATGGTCCCAGTCAGTGAGATTTGCGCCAATAAGTGATCTGGGCCGTCTGAAATCCTGAAGGACGCGGCAATCCAGGCGCCAAAGCCTCTGCACCGCCGCGTTCCCGCAGGCAGGTGTAGGGTCAGCGCAACCGGGCGGTGGTCACTTATATACTGCAGGAAAAGTAGGTCACAAGATAGTGAACGCGCAAAATGTATAACTTCAACCTGTTTTTGAGGGTTGCGGAAACCATGAACGCTAAATGTAAGGATTTTTACAGCGAGAACTGGCGCACGCCCATCGGCAGTGCTGGTGGAGCCAAAGCATGCATGTCATCTCCTACCTCTCAAGAAGCAAAGCCACAGTAATCGCTCTAAGAAACCTTGCGAGTTTTACAGAAGTATAGCGCTATCTTCTGATCTACGAGAAATGCTCACGCGACATTGCTAAAGCATAATCCGTGAAAAAGTTCTTTTAGTATATAGTTTGTTTGAAATGCATCTTGAGAGGGCAACAACGTAGTATTATGGGTTATATTTTGCCTTAAGGGCGTTTTGAAGATGCTATTGCAGTGCAGATTTCCGATTTTTCTAAGCATGCTCAAGGACTCAGGGTAGGCGAAATTTAAAAATAAAATCAAAATATGTTTTTTTTATTGTTGGCTGGGAATGACAGGACATTCCTTAACAATACTGCTTACCCGACACATTTTCACGCATTTCGGTTGAGTGAACACTACCAGGTTCGCGACACCAGTTGACGAGTAACGGCACCCCCTTTTATCAGGCCATGCACGACCTGACCTTTCGCCTTAAGTAAATGTCTTATAAACGATATCTCCTCACGAAAAAGAAAGATCGTAGAGGCGACCCTAATCCTTGTGTAAGGTGCCTTGTATGACCCTCGCACGCCGGCATTCGTGTGCCTGGGTGCATTAGAGTGGCGAGTTGGGTTTTTTTGGTACACAATATTGAAGAAATTGCAGCGCAAAACACACACACACATGCACACACAGAGAGAGACGCAGACACAGGCACGCACACGCACGTACACGAAGACTTTTCAGAAGTCATAGTTTCACCCTGAAACACTACTCAACGTTGAGTATCCCCAGCCCCGCCTAATTTCGGTCGCAGAGAGCCTTCTCGAGAAGATGCGCAGTCATCTTTAAACGTGTGAGGTCAGCGCACCGGGTAGGCAGAAGGTAGCTGTGTTTGGTTATTCTCGTTGGCCTCCTTGCCTTTTTTCTCATTTTATTAACACGAAAGTGTTGCATGCCGGAGTCCAGCGCGGCTCCACTGATGTATTTCCGTCACGGATCTGACGTTCTAAAATATACGCTAACAGATGGCACAGAAAAAATTTATGAGAAAAAGTTTCGTTGCCGAGAGTGGAACCTACGACCCCTAGCGCCACAGCGCGCGGTGCGAAACTACTCGGCCACGGGGCGTACGTTCTTTAGCATACTAATGGCGAGCTATTTATATACACCATTTACCGTTCGCGGTACTCAGAGCTCGGTGGCTTCCGCGTGTTCTTGTTATCACTAACGAGGTGGCGCGAAAAGCGCGGAGGGCGCGCTTTAAAGGTCGTCACTCCACTCGTTGCGATGAGCGCGCGCCTCTACAGGGCGTGGTCGCTCGCGCGCTCACGCTTATCTCGTGATGGCGGTGGTTTGCACGTCATGTGCTATCATCGCAACTTTCCGTTGACGTTACAGAGAGCACGAAGGTCACTTCGCTCGCTGCAGCGGTCGCGTTTCCGGAAGAAGCGCGCTGCTTATACGCAAAGTAAGAATTGTAACAGTTAAAACATCGCGCTTCTCTGGGGGGTGTATGTTGATTTCGTGCGTCCTTTCTCCTCTAGAGCGCGCTGCAAGATTCGAGCTGCTTGCCGTTCTTCGCGTGACATTGCAATTTGTTGTTTTAGCATTCATTCCTTCGCCCTTGTGGCGAAACAATGCACAATAAACGCTCAGGTACGTCTGTGAAGACACGTTTCACTTTTGTGTTATACCGATATCTATTATTGGGGGATCAGCATGTTTTATCTCTTTCTTTTTCTATGTGTGTGCACAAGCATTCACGCAACCTGGAAATGGTGGCCCAGCAGTATGAGGTGAGTCGTATTCAATGCACTGCACAGGCTGTCTAATCTCTGCAGAATGGCTGGCCCGTAGGCAAGGATGCAGCAGGTATGCGGCATAAAGCACCGGTGCCAATTGTTGGATGCGCAGAAAGGGTGGTGTGCGAAATTCTTTTAAATTGCGGAAAAGTGCATGCTGGCGAAACTGAGAGATGCGTGAACGATAGTTTCAGGGAATATGCCAATAACGTGAAAACTGCACGCAAAGCAAAAGATTTTGAAGGTTCCTCGCTGGCCATTGTATATAACCTGCCCGGATTGTTCATCCCTCCAAAAACACTCCTGTCTTTAAGAAAAGCAAAAATGATCATTACTTGAGAAATCCTAGAAGCAGAACGTATCCGATTAGTTCATTTTTTTTCGTCAAAATTCATTACTCGAAATGATCATTACTCGAGAAATCCTAGAAGCAGAACGTATCCGATTAGTTCATTTTCCTTCGTAAAAATTCTAAATTTCCCCACTTACATTAACCGCCGGATTCATGGCCAATCCCCTGTAGTGGTTGAGAGCCAAGAAGGAAGGATCAAGCAATCAAGAATTTGGTAGGCGCGCTGTGCGTTTGAAGGCAGAGGCCATTCATCATAATGACAGTTTCTTGTCGATGCGGCACGGAGTTTTGCCAAGCTTTAACAGATACGCTGTGGAAAATTGAAAGGTTGCCAGCCCAATATGGCGGCACAAAATCACCTCCGTGAAATAGTCTATCCAAACACGCATAAAAACATCCGCAAATACATACGTATATGAAAGTGGGACTTCTATCCCACGTCCCCCAAAAAATTTTTACCGTACATTTCTTACCATAAAGAAGACATTTATATATTGCCACGCGCGCTCCTTTTTCTATGTAACCGGCCCACTACACGTGTAACTAGTGCCTCGCTCAAACCGCGCCTGAATGACATGGAGTACTACAGTTTATTTGAGGGCCTTCCGTTAAGATTACGCGCACAATGTGAACATTACAATTTATTCTAGAACTTATGCGGCCACCAGTGATAACGCTGGAATCTTCATTAGCACATATATAAAAGCCGATGCACTTTACCGCTTGGCAGATTTCTCGACGGCCGACGACTGCTCTTGCCGATATCAGTGCACAGCGTGTATATTTTGTAGTTTGAGTTCTCATTTTCCGGGCACAATTCGCCCAATTAAAAAGTTCCGTATTTGACGGTCTTGCTGCAGCCTTCTTCACCGTCACAACCAAGTGATAATATATTTATGCCAATGGCTTGGGCTGAGACATTACTTACTTCCAAAGAGCGCCCTATTTGAACATCTAAGTTGTTTCGGTTTCATTACTGCTGCATTTCATTTTGCGTATATTATCGCATTATATCTGATGATGCTTCCATTGGAGTCCACTCTCGCGCACCATCAGTTGCCAATGTCTTCCAACCGCAGCGGCTCTTGCATCTTATTTGGAGGGCAGTTCATAATCTTTTGTAAAAGGTAAAAGTTACACGTGCGAAGCTGCTAGGCATCATCATTAGGTTGCGATCAGACTTTGCGATCTAATAGTCAAATTTTTATGTTATAGTTGAGTGCTTGTTTATTGAAGCCGGGTCAAGGTGTCATAAAGTGATGCATGTGACGAGGTTAAAATGTACTATTTTAAAACCAAGTTTTCCAGAAAACTTGTGCCACCGCTATTACTTAATCGAAACAGCTTAATGTTGGAATCGTGGTATGTTGGTCCCATACCAGCATTTCTTGTCGTTTTCACTGAAATCTTGCATCGCCATACAGTCAATACATTCGCGGCCGCTGGATAAAAAGAGAGGTGCGGCTTGTCACATCGGGCTGAGACGCGTGGTTGCAAGTGCGAACGCTGTGTTGACAGTTTCGTCCGCGATGGCGCTAGTAGATACAGCCACGTGCATTCAGGTCAAAAGGGAAACAAGAAAACGAAGGTTCTGGCGTACAAGAGACACTGTGCTGTATCCCGCTATAAATGAGCATGCCGTGGAGCCACTGTATTTGTGGTGTCTTTAAACGAGGAGGAATGTCAGCGTCGGTGACCACGAATCTGACTTTTTCATGACGCCCCCGCGCATGCGCTCTCCCTTAGCGGAAACGTCGCGAAACGTCTCATCATCTCGGGGGCTTTGCTTCTGGCAATACCGGTTGTCCCGGCGCCTACCAAACTCCTACCAGAACGGCAGAGGCAGCACAGGAAAATGAAAAAGCGGATTATCGTATGACATTGAATTGCCTCAAAAGTATAAATGATACAATAAGAGATCTTTGTTTCCGGAGAAAATAATGCATTTAGAGGAGTGTTAATGGCCCGGTCAGCCATGAAGTTTTACAAAAATTCTCGACCCCTCAAGAAATACCTCAACACAAGGACACTCCTTTCTTTAACCAACCTGTGGCGCCACAGCGGCAACAGGCCGCACTTTTTTTTAATTATAGAACGGTCATGACAGATTATACCGGAGATGCTAACATCAATCCAGATAGCTTGCACCTTAGAGACATGCATCCAGCTCTCTCATAGTAGCGTAAACAGTGGTCTGAATATTGTCACGTGGTCGTGACGTCGACGAAGACAGCAGTCAGCACGACCGAGATGAAACTGTTTATTTGGCCGAACTTGTGGCCGGGAAAATGAAAGTCAAACTACAGCAATACACTGATAGCCTCGAACAGAGCGTCGACAGTCGTTCAACTGACGAGCGGTCAAGTGCGTCGGCTTTTATACAGGCGCTATCGAACTTTCCAGCGATATCGCTGGTGGCGGCGTTATCTCTAGACAAAGCTGGAACATTCGCGTGCGGGGCGCAATCTTAATAAAACTATCTACTAACATCGAGAAGCTTCTCGAACACTGCTTCGCGGACAGCGTCGAGCGTTGATAACCGTCCTTGCCGGTCAAACCCGAATAGATCAAAACAACACAAGAAGTGGGCGTGGCAATATACATGTTCAAATATTCTGTTGTGAAATCATTTTTGAATTAGTATGTATTGTTCTTCTTTTATATTGTATTTGCATGTCCTGAACCTCTAATCATTGCCGCACTACTGCCGTGTGTATATTTTATTTATTTATTTCAAAGTACCTTACAGGTCCCATGGGGGGCATTGAGTAAGGGGGGCAATACATATATACAGGTCACCAGGTACAGGTACATATATACAGGTCACCAGGGTCTTTGTCAAGCCGTTCTCACGGCTTTTGCCTTGGCGTCCTTTCAGTTTTCTCTGGTAAATAAATTTAAATTAAATTGAATTGAAAACCACGATATGATTGAGAGATGCCGTGGTGGAGAGCTCCGGAAATTTCGACCACGTGGGGTTCATAAACGTGCGTCAAAATCTAAGTACACGGGCCTCAAACATTTTCGCGCTTATCGAAAATGCAGTCGCCGCTGCCGGGATTCGATCCCGCGAACTTCGGCTCAGCAGTCGAGCGCCATAACCACTAGACCACCGTGGCGGGGCTTGCAGTAGCGCATGCACCACATGGGTGGCGCACTCAACAAAGCTATGTCTGTTCTTTGTCGTACACCCAGCTTCCTTGGCTTTCCGGTAGCTGGCTTTGCACAGACTGGATAGTCTGTTTGGCGCTTTGAACACGACCTTGGTGTTAGCGGTGCTTCCAATCTTCTTAAGCCTGTGTGATACATCGTGTACATATTGTCACGTGGTCGTGACGTCAACGAAGGTAGCAGTCGGCGTGTCCAAGATGAAAATTTTTATTTGGCCGAACCTGAGGCCGGGAAACGAGAGTCGAACTACAGGAATACACACTGTAACTGATAGCGGCGAACAGAGCGTCGGCCGTCGATAAAACTGCTCATCGCTGGGATGCGCCGTCTTTTATACATCAATCATCGAACTTTCTAGCCTTATCACTGCTGTTTGCGCAAGTTCTTGAATAATATTCACTATTCGCGTCATGTGCGGAATCTTGAGAAAATGATCTACTACGATCTGGAACGTTCCAGACATTCTGGCGCGGCCCGCGCAAGACAACGATCACACGTGCAACGAACCAGTTACACGAACATAGCGTGGCAATATGATACCACAGCGTACGTTAAGCCGCACATATTATTAATATTATTATTAGCTGCATTGATCTTCACTTTTAAATTCTCATGCGGAAGGACCGCAAACCCGCCTTCATTGTCTGCAGGAAGGACTGCTAGGCTATTATCCCGAAGAAAATTTTTAACGTGGGGAGCTTTGCCCGCGATACCGCATCAACTTCTGCCAAAAACACCTTTAAATATTACATGTTCAGCACATATTGAAACATCTCTGACTAATGTTAACAATTCTCCAGGGTGTTGCTCGTGCCTTTCACCAATCCCACAAATATGAGTGTGATGGTTTGAAAATAAAAGTGTTCGAAGTTAGCGCCTGTATTCGTCAGTGTTACTTGTTTTTGTCTCGTGTGTGCGCTAGAAACAGCAATGGAACAGCGACATGCCCAAACCTACGTTATTCCACTAATCATCAAGCTAACATGGCAAAGATTTTGAACGCGCTTTTGGATCTCGGGTTCCTCTGTCGGCAATCCATGCCGTATTAATTGCCTCACATGTTACTCGTGCGCGTCGCCATCCGTGCACAGGTGTACGCAGACACTTCACGTTGACAGTCAAAACCACATTGCTGAACGAAACTATCACCCTATTGAAACCCACTCACAAGCGCCGTCGGCGCGCGGATCTGCGGCGTGGCGGGGGGCGAGCGTGCGTTCGAAAACGCGCGCGGGCCCAGTCATGTGACCTAAAAAGAAGAACGAATAGCGAGCAAGAGCTCCCGGCGGCTGTCATTGGCTCCCTCCTCGCTCTCTCTTTTCCCTCTCTCGCGTGCGCTGCGGCGCCAGCAAATCATAATACGCACCCCAGTAGTGCAGGTCGCGCTCTTGGATCAAGTCCTGTGGGCGGCCAAGACCAGTGAAACCCTTGACGTAGGACCACAGGCATAGAGGATCTAAGATCCCCCTTTCCTTTGAATAAAGTTTCACTCGCTCTCCTTCTCACTCTCACAGGGTCTCTGTTGGAGCTTGCGTCTGATCTCCCACACTGTCCGTCACGAAAAACGTCCATCATTAGCAAGTCTTCTGCCTTATTTGTAAGGCAGTTGTTAACCTTTAAGGCGTCGTCATTAGGCTAAAGAGAGACTTCAAGATTTAATATTCTAATTCGTGTTTTATAGTTCAGTGCTTCTTTCACTGATATCTTCTCTTGACTTTCCAAAATGGTGTTGGTATGAACCTTAGCCTCCTAGTTTATAAACAAAAGATAGGGAAAGTGGTGCCACTCTTGTCAGTAAAACGAGTGACCTTACTTGAGAACCTTCGTACAGTTGGCTCCATTCCCAGCGGTGCAGGGTCCCCCACGACACTCCCGCCGGCAAGGCACTTTCCTTGAGGGGCCGCAAGTAGGAAGGCCGCCTCACAATACAGTGACAGCTGAGCACACTAACATAGTGCAGTTCGTAATACTTTGAATAATTATACTTACATGCGGTCACGGCGGCCGCACTTCAGATGCGGCGAAGTGCAATGGACACATGTGTGCTTAGATATTGCATGCACGTTACAGAAGCCTACTTGGTCGAATCTAATCGGGAGTCCACAACGATCAGGAGCCTCATAATTATGGCGCGGTTTCGATTACTCTTGAACCCCCAGCACGGTTATTAGTGAACCGCTCACTTTTCCTGCGAAGCACAACCCGTAACGATTCCAATAAAAGACTCTAGCGTTTGGATGGTTTGCGCTCTCCCCTAGTATAGCGCATTGTATGATGAATTGTCAAACATTTTAGTGGCGAAGCGCCTTAGGGTCTCGGCTTGTCGGCGTCTCGTCTCGTTGACACGGTAAATCAAGTTGTCAAACTATGGTCAAAAGCAAGTGTATAATTAGTCAAAGCCGGTTCAAAATAAACTAAAACAATTTAAACGAATTTAAAATATCGAAATAATCAGGATATAATCGCACTAATTAACCGCATTTTTTAAAATGCTGTCTGAAAATTGGTTTCAAATGCCAAGTGTTCTGCTGTAAAGCATACTTCGTCCCATATTGCGGTGTCTAACGCGAATACAACTTACGGCAAGTCTGCCTCTCATCTAAATTATTAAAACCAGTTCAACGCAACAGAGGGCGCCACCGCCTCAGCAAGGGACACTTAACTGGCGCCAAATCAGCGCTCGCCAAGTGGCGCGACAGAGCGAACGGCGCGCGTTGGCTCCGGAAACGCTCTTTCAGGGATGGACGCTGAACTGTAAGCTCGGAAGGTGCGATAACGGGCGCTCGCCCGAGAAAGACTGCGCTGACGCCTGGCCGATGAAGCTGAAACACTGTCGCACACTGCATGCTTCACCCGTCCCCAGGTTTCACTTAAGTGGAGCTGAAACATATGCCAAGCTTCATCGCTTCAAAATGTTTCGAAACACTTACCGTCGTATTCAAGAACTAACCTATGCTTAATTTAATAACCTTATTTATCATTTGATTTTCTTGCTTGTATCGGCGTTCCATTCTTAGAACGATCGTTTGAAGTGTTTCCGTCCATATATAGAATTGCAATTGCCTGTGCTTCCCATGCGTTCGATGCCACCTTTTGCTTGAATTCGTTGGTTGTTTTCTGTCCACTCTAATGGTGTTGCAGTCGAAGAAATCCGAGGATATCACTCATGTAAAACGCCGCGGTCAAAGTGCAACATTCTCTTCGCTCATTCTAAATCCGGCGATGTTTATGTAGACGCAGTGTCGATGCCAAGCGCTCCTCAATACATTACTCCGCGTGTGTTACAACATAATTCATGGCATTAGGTGTCTCCAGGTACGGGTGTCGGAAGGAAATGTTTTTCGCTTTGGTGTTAGTTTCGTTCCACCGCGAAAAATTATGTGCCGTGTCTGTCCCAGAACAAAAAAAAAGAATGTTCCGTAATGCTTCGTAACGGTTCTTTTTTTATGCAAAAATGTGATAGCAAGGCAATCATAAAAAACATTTCATTTGTCATTTGTTACTCGCCATCCTCTTAAAAAAGAGTGACAGGGTTAAAAAACGTTCTCGCCACGTTCTTCACAGGAGCGGAAGTAACTGTACCACGGATCCCTACCAACTAGCACAAACCAGTACGCCCTTCAATGTCATAGTATTTATTTTCTCAAAAGTCAATTATATTTTTAGATGCGAAGTATCTTAAGGCAGAGCTCAATCCGGTGGTGGTGGTGGTGGTGGTGGTGGTGGTGTGCGGCGTGACCACCCTTACTGCGCATGCGCATACCCTCTCCACACACATCCTCTCCACTCACCCTCTCCCCTTCCCCTCCCCCTCACCCCCTCCCCCTCTCCACATTCCCTCTCCACTTTCCCTCTCCCATACCCCTCTCCCATACCCCTCTCCACTCCCCTCTCCCCTTCCCCTCGCCACTTTCCCTCCCCCTCACCCTCTCCCCCTCCACTCTCCACTTTCCCTCTCCACTTTTCCTCTCCCATACCCCTCTCCACTCCCTCTTTCCACTCTTCCTCTGAAACACGGGCTAGATATGCCGAAATTCTCTCCTGCGCAACGCCGCGATGAGCTCGAGCGCATGCGCGTCCCCTCCCCTTCTCTCTCCTCTCCTACGCAGCCCCCTCTCGCCCGCCTGTCGACCGCGTTCCCCGCTCGCCCTGTGAGAATTAACGGCCAGGCTAGATGGAAGATACGACGCGCGTAGCGTCCCTCTTCGCGTTCCACGACGCCAGGTCGGTAGCATGCCCAACGAACGCCAACGGAACGCGATCGTGCAAGTGCTCCGGCTTCGCATCGCCTCATGGTCCCCTTTAGCGGGAGATGGTGTATCTTTTTTAGTGGGCTCAATGCTTTTTGTCAAGATAGTGATGACGATCACAGAAGCAGCACGTCATTGAGTGTACTCTCTGATGTGCGAGACCGCTGTTCTGATTTAAAAAAATTGCCAGGCCTGGGCGGAACACGCAGCACAGTCACAGCGAAAGCTGGAAGAGCGGCCTTTCCAGATCCCGATGTAGACTCTCTTGGGGCAACTAATACAAGTACACATGCAAAATACTCACTGCGCTATAAATTATCATAATTTTTCTGATGTAGTGAACCACACACTATGGCATTTTTCGTCATTCTTCGGAGAATCGTGGCACCCGCTACACATCTGTGAGGCATTATGTGCACTTTGTGCTTTGTCTGATGACGATCAAGAATTATAGCTGAGCCCTTTGTAACGGGTAGGAAGAATTCGATGACCGACTCGTTTCGCTATTCGCATTGTGCGACGCCAAGTGGTTAATTTATTCTTCTGCCATGCTATATTACATATGTCAACACGATTGCTTGCCCGACATGACACCTGTATAGAGTATTTTTGCGAAGCAGTTACAAGTACCAGCGTGGCATTGTGGTGAAATACTCAACTGCCACGCAGAGGGCGCTAATAAAAGTCCCATCCGATCCTAGAAATTTGTTTCTGATTTCATTTTCAACACGAAATGCCATCAACGCGACTTGAACGAAAGTGTTTTATGCCGGTGTTCACCACGGCTCCACTGACGTATTTCCGTCACAGATATGACGTTGTCAAATATATACTAACAGTAGGCAAATATAAAAAACCATAAGAAAAAGTTGCGTTGCCGGGAGTCGAACCTACGACCCTTCGCTCCGCAGCGCGCGGCGTGAAACCACACGGCCACTGAGCGCACGTTCTTAAGCTTACGGGCGCAGCAGCCAATCTGGGAGCGGCGGCACCTATAACGCCATCTAGCGTGCATTCACCCAACCGCCATATTGCACACATCTCTATGGGACAGCGCCATCTAGTATATCGTCACCCAACTGCAGTTTGCATGCATCTCTATGGGACTGCGCCATCTATTGAATGATACGGGAGACGCGACGGCGGGGAAACGCCGGATGGAGCGACGACCGACATGGTGACGCTATAAGGAGCTTCGCCCCTAAAACAAAAACCACGCAACACTGACGACGAGGAAGACACGAAGGCTAGCTAGGAAAGCTCTTGTCTTCCTCGATTGTCTTCGTGTCTTCATCGTTGTGAATGTTGCCTCTTTTTTCGTTGCGCTGTTTCATAACCATCAAACTTCACCAACTCGCCTATCTGTCAATGCTACTATCCAAAGTGTAAGCCGTCTGGCGAGGCTTCATTACCGTCCTCTTTTGTAGATCACGCGAACGCCACAAAGACTAAGTGAACGACCGCCTACACCCACGCTTCTGAGGAGTGGGGCTTTATTATTTTAGTCGGAGAAACCACGAAAAGGCGGAGTGAACGAGAAGCTTGAGCGATGACGTGATAACTGCGTGAGAGAGAGAGAGAGATGCTCTTTATTAGAAATACAGAGATTTTTGCCGGCGTCAGTATACCGCTGGCATGCTACTCTGTGAAGGGATGGGAACGGGATTGACAGACTAAAGGAGAGAGGGAAGGAAGTAATAATTGAAAGAAAGAATATAAAAAAATGAAATGTAAGTGAACCTGATAGAAATATTTACAACAAGGGTGTCAGGTAAGTTAAGGCTTTGCTATGTGAAAGAGCCAACCGTTAAAGCTTTCCGACTAGGTCAATTTTTGACAGGTAATTAAACAGTGACCGTACAACCCGTCGCTGCTTTGAAGGGCCGGGCACTGGGCCTAATAAGTTGTGCAATGTTAACTGATCGTGACAGATAATGTCCATTTGTCGCTCAAGCAATTGTCTCACATCGCGGTACGCTGAACATTCCAGTAATATGTGCTCCACTGTCTCTGTTTTGCCACAGTTATCACAGCAGGGACTAGTGGTGCGCCCTATGCGGTACAAAACTCTTCGTGTATGCCACATTCAGTCGAAGACGATGGTACAGAGTCTCAAGTTGGTGAGGAAGTGTTGGGGAAATCTTCACTCTCACTTCTGGGTCAATGCGTCGCAGACAGTTATCTTGATGGAGCGGCAGATTCCAGAGGCGGTCTTTTTCTTGACAGGCACATTTTTTGCGAACTTCGAGGCGTCGACTTTAGTAAAAAATATTCTTCTGAAATTCCTGTAGTGAAGTCCTTTTCGGGCTGCTTCATCCGCTTTTTTGTTTCCTGAAATACCAGCATGGCCAGGTATCCAATGGAAGTTAATGTAATTACCTGCAATCTTAGCCTTGTGGTGAAGATAGGCGATATCAGATGCTACACTTTCGTGATTACCATGCTTATACATGTTCGACATACTTTGTAGGGTTGCTTTAGGATCTGTAAATATCACCCATGTTTTTGGCAGCTGGTGTCGTAGTATAAACATAAGAGCTCCCTAATGCCATATAGATCAGCTGACGTAGATGATGTCGCTCTCTCAAGAAGATACGAGAGGGATTTTCTTGTAGAGGGCACATAAACTCCGTACAACGATCTACGTTGGGTTGTAGAACCGTATGTGAATATGTGTGTTTCGGCTGCGTATTCTTTATACATATACTCCAACGCTATCTGATGTGTTGCTGCTTGGGGCATTTTCCTTTTTGCTCAAATTCCGGCGATATGTGGCACGATTTCTAGTGGTGGCGGTGTCCAGGGTGAGATGTTCTTTGGCATAATAGGTGACGCCTGAGCAGGGATCGAAATACGTGCGCATATGCTTCCGACAGCCTGCCCGGAGCTAGATGTAGCATTGGCTGTAGAAATTTATTTTAAAAAGTGGGTCTTGTTGTGAATAACGTGCCGGCGTAGTGGGTACCTTGCATGATTTATGGCGCAGTGGGTACCTTGCATGATTTATACTAGAGCACGCACCGCAGTAGAGCGAGCGCTCTGTCGCACGTCCATATGTTAGGCAAACATCACACCATGCGCGAGCTCTCAGCTCGTGCGAAAACTTCGTTCTCTCCTTTCTTCCATATATCTAGTGGCACCCTTTTCTCAGGTGAACATTCCTTTCTGCACACCATGCGCAAGCTCTCCTCTCGTGCCAGCACTTCGTTCTCTTCTTTCTTCCATACATTCTGGTGGCACGCGGGGCACTGGTCGCGCCAGGGGGACAGGCCTCGTTCACAAGCTGCTCCGCATCCAAAACTGAATATTAAACTTCGCTGGAGAGCCTTTTCTTCTGATACTCCAGGAATGCACACACTGGCTATCCAACCTTTTCTATAAGAATGTAGACAACTTGCTATTTAAGCTTCTAGATATAATATAAAGCCGTACTACCACACACTTTTAAAAAAAGAGAGTACGCGTTACTGTTTTCACTGAGTCCCGACATGCCACATATATGGCTCTCTTTTAAGATATACATTAAGTCACTATTGCGTCTCCGACTATCCGACGAGAAAGTATAATGATTTCGAGACTTAGTGGCTCTCCCTCTTTAAAGACAGTCATATACGTCGCAAATCAGGACTGATAAAAAAGATTCAAATGACTATTTTGGTCTTTGAGCGTAGACTTTGAAATTTGTTATTTATGTTGTACAGACCTGGATTTGTGAAACTGTCGCTTGAGTGCGGCATCAGATAAGCTTATACCTGATACTAATTGTTCGACACAAGCTTAGTCTTCAGTAGTGCTGTACACCACGGTTCAACAAAAATAAAGTTCACACTTGAAAAGACGCGAAAGACGCCGGGAAATCGTCTCCATAATAAAGAAAACTCAGCCTAAAACAGGACATGATCAAAACTGCACGGGTTGTTCAAGAAATGCCTTCTAAGTTAGGTGTAAGCTCAACCAAAGATAACGGATGCACCTGGAACCTTCCCGGTTAAAATGAAAGGCGTCCTTGTTCTACGCATAAGTTGTAGTGGCACGAGTACCAAGTGACACCCTTTGCTATCTTCCACACCATCCTGTAAAGAACCGATGCGAATTGTCCGAAATTCCTGACACCCCTCCCCACTTTTCAATGAAGCGCCTTTCGCGCATTTGAAAGTGGAATAAACGCGGTTTCATTCATTCATTCATTCATTCAGCCCTTACAACTATATGGTCTGAGAAGCTGGGGAAGCGTTCCGAAGTGGAGGCGTCGCGCGTACTTTTTGCTTTAGTAGCCCGATCATCGTCGGTGGCATTGGCTGGAGGGCGACGCGCACGCTAGTGCTTCCGGGCGCGCCGAAATTCCTCGTATTCAACTCAACTGTTCGCAAACGCGAACAGTTGAGTTCATTCTGGAACCAACGCGGCCACCACCGATAAGGCGCGAATGTTCTATGCCGCACGTATAAATGCCGACATGCCTTACCGCTGAGCAGATTATCGAATGCCGACGCTCTGTTCGCCGTTATCAGTATACAAAGTGCATTGCTTGCTTACAATTGGACTTGGCGTTTCACGGCCACATGTTCGGCCAAATAAAGAGTTACGTACTTTCGAGTTGTGCTGGAGCCTCTTTCACCGTCACAACCACGTGACATCTGGTGGAGGTGGCGTTCGTTCATGTTTCGGACACCCCCATCAAACCATGAACCCAGTCCAAGTCCTGAAGAAGACGACGACGCCAACCCAGACCAGTGGGCTAGCCGCAGGCAGCGAGGCCTACCATCACAGCACGGGCCCCTACACTCTAAGGCAAAATTACCCCGAACGAGGAGTAACGGAGCCCAATAGGGGCGCGCAGATGAACGATTAGACCGTCGTAGGAGCAAGCGGAGAGGGATGCGTGCCGTGTGCAAACCAGTTAGTCTCCAAAGGGATGAACGGCGCGGGAGATGCAGGCCGTGTGCATGGATACGTTTCGTGTGCAAACCGTTGTCAAGGGTAAACCGTCGTCCTCCTCGCTCGGGTCAGTCTTCCAACTTGTGTTCGAGCTGGCGTGTTGCCGGTTGTGTCGCGCTCGGAGTTCGCCGATCTAGGAACTACGGCTCGCTGCCTTTGATACCACGTATGCGTGGATGAGTGTGTCGTGCTGATTTTACGTTTCGCCACACCCACGAAGTCTGGAGCTGCTCTCGACACGTCGCGATGCCGCGCTGTATATCTCCGACGTAGTCACGGCACTGCGTCGCCACCGGCTAGGAATGGCGGCCGAGAAGACAGTAGGCCTATCGGATCCATGACTTCAATCTAAAACGGGCCCAAATCGGCGCTGGATTCTTTCACAAGTAAGTGATCGCTCTTTATTCTGCCGTACCTATCGCGTGCGCGAAACTGATCGCGATTATCGGTAACGGACTCGATCGTGTTGTATATCGCGCGCACGAAATGTACCGCGAGGGCCGGCTTGGGCGTGATCTGGCCTGTGCTTTGTGACCGCCTGGATATTGGCCGCCGTTGTCGTCGCCTGTCCGGATGTTCGATTCGCCGTGGTGATGAGCTGCGAGCTCGCGATATTAGCAATATTAGGAGGCCTCGCCGCTGTTTTGCGACTCGTCCAAAACGCTGTGCGGTAGCAACGAGCTCGATTGTATGCCGCGCGCTTGAAATGCACCGGCATGGGTTGGCGGGTGCTTCAGCTAGCCGACTTTAGCTGCGCTTCGGATTATTGGTCGCCATGACCTTCGGCTTCCTCGACGCTCGCTCGCAAGCACTTCGCCGCCATTCGTGGCGTCGACCCCACTTTCGCTCGCTGTACTGGTGCGCGCTCGAGGAATTTGGTGGACATTGGACGCCGTTATCGTCGGCTTCCCTTCGCTCGCTCGCAAGCAGCCTGGCACCGTTCGGGGCGTCAGCTTCGCGTTCGCGCGCTGGTCTGCTCGAGTTTCGCTGGCTGCTGGGGCGGCGGCTGACGGGCTGACGCCGCTCGCAAAAAACTCGCCGGCTCGTTGGGGCGAGGTGGTTGGCGGCGCCTCGGCATGATGGCTGCGGCTGCCGCACTTGAAGTGTTTGTTGCGCTGTGTGGCTTGAAATGCGTCTTTGATGATGTATGACATCACGGTGAAATTATTTACATGCCATATTTTAGACGTGTGTTTTTATTTAAGCATTCGACACTATCAACCACCACATTCTTGCTATGCAGCTTGAAGCAATAGGCGTAACTGGTCCTGCACTATTATTATTAAAAAAAACTACTTACTCAGTAGAAGCCAAGATGTCAGTCTGTTAGGTAATAAATCTATACCTAAAGTAACAAATATAGGAGTACCGCAAGGTTCTATTCTCGGCCCACTTCTTTTCAGTATTTACATAAATGATTTGCCATCTTGCCTTACCAGTTCAGAATGCTTACTGTATGCAGACAACAGAACAATTGTTAACACTGATAAATGCCTCCAATCTCTGACACAGAAACTAAATCATGACCTTTCAGGCTTGGCTGCTTGGTGTATCCATAATAAATTACAAATAAAACCCACTAAAACGAAATTCGTTGTTTTCCACTCTCAGAAACGTGAACATAATTAATCCCGCCAATATTTCTAAATCAATTCGCAATTGAAGCAGACGATGAGGCGACCTTCTTGGGAATTAAACTGGACCGTCATTTGAAATTTCATTCGCATGTTGCATACCTGCGAAAAAAAATGGCTTACGGCATACGTGTTCTAATTAAATCCTGCGATATATTTTCCAAACCCACATTACATTCATTGTACTACGTTTTTATTCATTCTCATATTAATTACTGTATCACATCTTTGGGTAATACCTACAGAAGTCATCTCGTCTCCCTTCAAACTATGCAAAATCACTCTATTAGAATACTTACCCACAGTCATTACCGCAGTGATGCTAAAGCACTCCTGCATGCCAACAACATCCTAACAATCGAGAACACTTTCAAATATAATCTAGGAATACTATTTTTCAAGCAAATGAAAAATCAGCTTCCTTTGTTTATAAGCCCTCCATCAAGTCTAGAGAATACAAATTTGACAAGGTTTGCACAAAATCACAATTTTATCTTACCTATAGTTAATACTAACTATGGCAAACAAACAGCCCACTTCACTGGAATCTCTCTCTAATACTATACCTTCAGGAATAAAAACCTCGGAATCAATCGGCACATTCAAAAAAGATATGAAAACTTTCCTCTCATCCGTTCCTTAATCTGGATAGTTTTGGTCACTTCTATTACTCCCGCTCCCTTTCATGCCTTCTCACAACCTAATGTTAACGCAGCATCGCATCATCATCCTACATTGCTGATATCAGATGTCTCTATTTAGCCTTCTTTTTCGTACTTTATTTTTTACTATCTTTAACTATGGTAATTATCTGAAAACTGTTTAGGATAGTTGAATTACCTCTATTTTTTATGTTGTCTAATTTCAGTTTTTGTTGCTGCTTTCTGCTAATCATTTTCTTAAGTAGAACTCCTTTTTTCTTTTTTACCTGCGATGTATTTTATTACCTGTTTTCTGTACCACTGTTTGCTGCATCAATTAATTTTTTCTGTACTCACTACTGTAGGAGGTCCCGATTCAGTCTCTGACTATGGGACCTCCTTCTGTACACACAAATTTTGTAATTGATTCGATGACTAATTAAAATGATTTCTGATTCTGATTTCACATTGCACGTATTTGTCGTGTACGTGCGTCTTCATCCCTTCTGTGACGTGTCGCAGAATATTTGCAATATATTTGTACTTCGCAGGGGTGAAATTATTTGCGTGCCATGTTTTAGACGTGTTTTAGTTCACCTTGCACACATTTGCACAGTGCGTGCGTCTTCACCCTCGCTGTCACGTGACTAAATATTTGCAATATTTTTGTGCTTTGCAGGATGCAGCCGTTGCGCACAACGAGCACAATGCTGTGTGCCCAGGCGCGTACAACGCCTGCCATCTGTCGCTTCCGTTGGAGCAGCTTCACAGAAAGGACTGTACAAGATATGACAACGCGGCTGAACCTGTATTGGACATATTGTAGTGAATTCAATGAAAGAAAGCAGAAACTTCATATGTATAGAAAAAATAAAACGTTTCATTGTCTTACTTTTGTCTTTCGTTGTCGCATTGAATGCGAAAGCAGTGACACACGCATGACTAAATATTCTTTTGCGTGTTGTTTCCGCGGCATTTGTTGCTCACCGCGGAAAGAAACACGCGAAAAAAGTATTAAGTCTTGCGGAGAGTAACTGTAGAAATTCATCCCCGGGATAAAAAGTTCATCCGAATGGAGCGTTTGAGTGGACCGACCGTTGGTCCGGCGACGTGCAACTGCGAGGACTAACGGTTGCCCGGTAAGGTGTAAATGTGGGGACCAAATGTTAGTCCATTGAGGTGATCTGTGAGGACTAACAGTTGCCCGGTAAGGTGTAAATGTAAGGACTAAATGTTAGTCCATTGTGGGGACTAACTGTTAGACCCGGTGCCGTTAGTCCTTAAAGGGATTAATGGTTATGGCAGCCCCATTAGTCCCCAAAAGGACGAACCGCACACCCTTTTAACACCCTTTTGCCTTAGAGTGTACCCGATAAGACCCAGAAGACCAGGTCCATGACCACGACTGCTGCAACGATGACAGCCACTGTGCCACCAGCCGTGAGAGTAGTGCTAGGTAGCCCAAGGAGCCGCCAACCCTCCAAGGATCATCCTTCCAAGGCACAGAAAGCTGGCTCGAGGGGTTTGACCGGGTAGCGGTTTTCCACGCCTGGAGCAGTGAAGACAAGATGCGGCATGCCTACTTCGCCTTGGGAGACGCAGCTAGGACATGGCTCGAGAACCAAGAACGACCCTAACAACGTGGGACGTTTTTCGCACCAGGTTCATGGCAACAATCACCAGCGTCGTCCGCAAGGAGAGAGCCGAGGCTTTGCTCCAAACCCACGTGCAGCCGCGAAGCGAAAACGTGGTCCTCTTCACAGAAGAAATGACCAGACTGTTCCGCCACGCAGATCCTGACATGCCCGAAGAACAGAAACTTATCTTCCTTATGAGAGAAGTCAAGCAGGGGCTCTTCGCCGGATTCGTGCGGAACCCACCGAGCAGCATCGAAGAATTTGTCTCTGAAGCAACGACGATTGAGAACACGCTAGAAATGCGCACCCGACAGTACAACCGTCACCTAATTCGAGGCAGCACAGGTGTTCAAGCCCTTGGCACCAACGACCTGCGCGAGGCGATCAAAGTGGTCGTGCATGAGGAGCTGCAAAAGATGTTTCCCAGCTCGCAACCTCAATTGGATTTGACAGCCGAGATCGTTCGCGAAGAACTTCAGCAGTTATTCGGCGTCCCTGAACCACCACAGCCTCAGCCGCAAGCGCTGAGCTACGCTGCTGCAGCCCGACGCACCGCCCCCCTCTACGTCCACGTTAACACGCCGCACGAGCGCAGTGCCGTCGCCGGACGTCGCCGCCATCACCGACGCCATACCGCCCGCCTATCGGCCAACGCTACACGCCGACGAAAACCGACGTTTGGCGCGCCACAGACAACCGCCCGATCTACAACCACTCTGGGGAAGCTGGCAACACCTACCGCCGCTGCCAGTACCGACAGATGGGGCGTCGCGGTTTCGCCGTCAGCGCGCCGCGTCCGCAGCGGGGTGAACGACCTCATGATATCGCTCACTACCTCGTAGGAACGCAGTGGACACCCTGATGACCTTCCCGATCGCCGTCGCCAGCCCGCTACATGTGACCGCAGCGCCGCAAGTACACCGGTCCTACTCGGGTACGTTCCGCAAGCCCATCTCCTGAAAATTAAGGGCAGCAACCGATAGAGGTGCGGTTGCTGTACAAGGAACTACCGAACACCCTCCACCACTGACAACGACACCGCGACAAAATACGCCGCAAGCCAGACGATGCCGTGGCGTGGAAACTTGCTCGTCCGAGGAAGACGTGACGACGCAACGTGGAAGCAGCGGAACAAACCGATGTAGCCATGATCCAACGCCACGACCTAACCTCTACGCAAGACAACGAGCTAGCCACCTCGACGTTCTTATGGGCTGCCACAGCGTCACAGCTCTCGTCATCGACGGAGCCGATTATTCTGTCATCAGTGGACCGTTCGCCACGAAGTTGAAGAAAGTCAAGACCGCCTGTGAAGGCCCCGAAATTCCTACTGCTGGAGGATATCTAGTGACGCCGGCGGGAATCTGCACAGCGAGAGCCACCATTTAGAACAGCATTTATCCCGCGAGCTTCGTAGTGCTACAGCTTTGCTCGAGGGATTTTATCCTTGGTATGGACTTCTTACGCTCACATGATACAGTCATTGACCTGAGACCCGAGTCGATAACACTATCCACAGCAAAAGCATTACCACCGCACATGCCACCAGAAGAGCACGCCTTGAATGTGCTGGAAGACCATGTCAAGCTCCCCTCTCGCGCCAGGGTCATTGAAGACGTCGTTGAAGGAGACCAGCACTTGTTGATTCACCGCGAGATTGGCGTCGCAAAATCCGAGCTGCGCTTAGCGAAACCAAAAGTGGTGCTCACAAATTTTCGCAATGAGTACAAGCGCTTGAAGAAAGGCACGACGGTTGCCGCGTCGAAGAAATTGTGCAAGCCACCAGTGCTTTCGCCCTCACAAATTCTACCGAATCTGCTGCGACAAACCGAGCTCCTGAACCTGCTCTCGAAGTCAATCCTAGCCTTCCGAAGCATAAGCAAGAACAGCTCAAAATCCTGCTCCTGCAATACAAAGACTGCTTTTCGTCGTCATCAAAAGTTCGGCAGACCTCAGGCGCAAAACACCGCACCATAACAGAGGAAAGAGCCAAGCCACTCCGCCACAGCTCGTACAAAGTTGAGACGCGAAAACACGAGGCCATAAAGAAACAAGTAGAAGAAATGCTATGCGGCGACATCATCCAGCCTTCCAAGAGTCCATGGCGTCACCATGGTGTGAGTGAAGAAAGACGGAACCCAACGCTTCTGCGTCGATTATCGCCGCCTGAACAACATCACGAAGAACGCGTCTACCCTCTCCCACGGATAGACGACACCCTTGATCGACTTTACAAGGCGAGTTACTTTTCTTCGATGGACGTCAAGACTGGCCACTGGCAAATCGAAGTCGACGAGTGAGACCGAGAGAAGATTGCCTTTAAAACACCAGACGGCCTCTTCGAGTTCAGGGTCATGCCCTTTGGTCTTTTCTCGGCACCTGCGACATTCCAGCGCAATGTGGACACCGTGCTGGCTGGATTGAAGTGGCAGACGTACCTTTTGTACTTGGCCGAGGTGGTTGTGTTTGCCTAAAACTTCAACGAACACCTCTGGCGCTTTGAAGCTGTACTTCAAACAATCAAGACCTCCGGACTCACCCTAAAGCCAGGAAAGTGTCGCTTCGCGTACAATGAACTCTTGTTCTTGGGCCATATAACTAGCAAGTCTGTAGTTCGCCCGGACCAGCGGAAAACAGCTGCTATTGCTATCTTCCCGCCGCCCACCGAAAAGAAGGCCGTACGCCGATTTCTGTCATTGTCCACCTACTACAGACGTTTCGCAAGGAATTTTCACGGATCGCTGACCCACTGACACAACTCACGAAGACCGACGTCCAATTCAGGTGGAAAACGGCGCGAGTTCAAGCATTTTAAGAATTGAAACGACGCCTGCAGACCCGTCTGATACTTGCGCATTTCGACGAGTACGCCTATACGGAAATACACACCGGCGCAAGCATCGTACGACTCCGCGCCATCCTTGTGCGAGGGACTGACGGACTGGAAAGGGTTATCAATTATGCTAGCCAGTCGCTATTCAAGCAATGAGGACACCCCCTCCCCTCTTTCAGTTCTCTGTACCACGGCTCTTCCAGAAGAGGAACTGGTGACATAAGCAGGTGATTCCACGCTGTGGTATAAGCAGGAGAAGCGCGCACGGGCGTCTCTTCTAGGGCTACAGCGGACTAGAAGAGGCGTAGGGGCTCTTCTCGCTGCAGCGGCAGCGGCAACGGTAGAGGTGAAGTCGCCGATGTTACCCGTGGCTGCAGACGCTACATTGATCGCGATTGTCGTAACACCGGCTGCAAGTGCTAGACGGCATACCTCTCGCAGTGGAACCAAGGGGGCTTGCAAGGCTGCGCGGTAGGTGTCGCAGCTGCCGAAAATAATATAGCGTCTATAATCAACGGTTGCACCCAAGGATACATCGGCGTGGTTAAGCGTTCGACGCCAGTGCCATGGCCGCTCGATAAACAAGAGGTGCGGCCTGTCGCCTCGCGCTGAAACACACGGGCACGAGCTTGAACACTGTTCTGACAGTTCCGTCCGCGTTGGCGCTAGTAGACGCAAAGTCACGCACATTTAGAACAGAAAAAAGACGCAAAAAACATGGTTGTGGCGTACGCGAGACGTTGCATCTCGCCATATATGGCCATGCCGCGTTTATGGTGTCTTTGAACGAGAATAAAGGACGTCAACATCGGATACCACGAATTTTCGCGCGACGGTGAATGACGTTAAATGTCTGTATGATAAAATAAGACATCGTTGTTACCAAGGAAATGAGTGAATACAGAGGAGTGTTGATCTCATGATCCCAAATGATATGTGTCAAGAGTCCCAGGCTCCTCAAGAAACCTCGCTACACAAAGAAACTCCCGCGTTCTCTAAGCCACATTGGTGCGACCCGTCTTGTGGCGCCATAGAGGCCGAAGTTCACCTAGGCCGGTCCCGCTGTTTTATAGGCACGAAATCGGCCCCACCTTTTTTTCTTTTTTTATCGAATGGTCGTGCCAGTGTCGTCTTCAAGTTCATCATGGCATGGCACAACCAGGAGAGTAACCGGTGACGTAAGCGATAGATGTGCTCTCAACAGCAGACGGCCCCTTATAGACGGCGTAGACGGCAATTTCGGTGCGAGTTCGAGTGGTCAGTATTAATTTATGCCCCGCTACACGTGAGGCGAACGCGTGAGTCTTACGTACTGGGATAATCTCCCCAGCTTCTTGAAGGCGTACAAACTAAAAACTGAAACTCCAGCAGTGAGAGTCAAAGAGCTGTGTTACTCCCGCAGATCTCATTATACTCTCTGTACAGAGAGGCGCTTTACTCTCTTTTGCCACGAGGAGTGAAAAAGCCTTTCACTCCTCCTGGCGAAACAGAGTAAAGTGCCTTTCCACTCCTGCATCCCACGTGAGAGTAAAAGGTTGTTTTACTCTCTTGCAATATAAGAGTTCGTTTTAGTCTTGCACCTTTCCAAATATAAGGAGCTGTAAAGAAAAGTTCGTGTAGTCTACTATCTTTGCAAGTAGCTCAATCGATGAAGTGACGGCGACACATTCCTCGTCAGCTTATCGCGACGAAAACCGCTGACATGCACAAAGAATCCCCGATCATAAATGCACGCGATTATGCTCACACGTACGCACACTCTGAGTCAGGTACTAGTTATGAACTGACTAGAGGCGGCGCGCCGCAGCGTACGCAATAAAATGATGTGGACAGAAAGCCTGACATAAAGAATTTAAAAAATCACGCCATATCCACGGAGTGAATGATGATGAGTGGGCGAAGCTCCGCAGGTAATCTGGTAAACCGTCAATCCCCGTAAATGTCGCCCACTCGATCATCATACAAAGACCTGACACGCAAACGCGGGGGTCCTCATATATGACGTTATGCTCAGGGAACGTTTGTTGTCGGCGTTGCCGTTTGGCCTTTCGAGGGCGAGAGCGCGTTCACGATCGTTTTCATCCATGGCAGAAAAAGAATGCGTGGTCTGGAACGCGCTTATACTTCATGATCATCGGCCTCATCGTCATCGTTATCACGTGGGACGGTACATTCCACTATACTGGAACGCGCTTATTCTTCATGGTCATCAGTCGTAATCGTCGTGGAACGCGCTTATACTTCATGGTCATCAGCGTCAACGTCATCATTATCACGTGTAGTGGGTACATTCCACTATACTGGAACGCGCTTATTCTTCATGGTCATCAGTCGTCATCGTCATCGTTATCACATGGAGTGGATACATCCCGCTATGCGTGGCTACCTACTACTACATACTACAAAGGAGGGACAGGCCCACACCCTGAGGAGTTTCGCCCCTAAAAAGGGGGGACTGTTGCGTTTCGCCTTTAAAACGCAACAGCGATATTCGTACACACACACACACACACACACACACACACACACACACACACACACACACACACACACACACACACACACACACACACACACACACACACACACATACACACACACAGCCTTCTCAGTCGCTAGCTTGCCTTCGCTTCTCGATGGAGACGTATACACAGTGCCGCAAGAAAAGCCAAAGTGCAAACGCCCTCTCTCTCTTTGCGTCTACCTCGAATTTTCGCTCACGACCAACGCTGCTTTTTCGCTCAGAACCAATGATGCCGACGCCGCCGACCCCGGAATTTCTGCGTAACGAGATCTTTGACGCTGTCAAGTAAAAAAATATAAACGCGACTTTCTTCAAGCGGTCACCAAACGGGAGAGCTGTTACAAGCACGATAACACGATAATGCAACCCTACGACGCATGCGCGAGCGAGGAAAGACAAAAAAAAGTAAAACAAAAAAAATCACAGCATATCCACGGGGTGAATGATGATGAGTGGGGCGAAGCTACGGAGGGAATCATCTGTAAACCGTGAAACTCTTCCGTGAAATGCGCCCAGTACATAATATAAAGAGTGTGAAACATCGTGTATATATTAAACATCAAACTTTTATTGTACTGTTGGTTTACGTGGTCCCTTCATTATCACTTGTGATCGGTGAAATGCAAGGAAGAAGTCCGCCCCCGAGCGAAAGAGCGCCAAGAGCGACCGCATTCCCCGCTCGCCCTGTGCGAATTAAAGGCAAGGCTAGAGGGAAGACAGGACGCGCGTTCCACGACGCGAGGTCGGTAGCATGCCCAACGAAAGCCAACGGAACGCGATCGTGCAAGTGCTCCGGCTTCGCATCGCCTCATGGTTCCATTTGGCGTCCCAAAACCAAACATATTGCTCAAGGTGTGCCTTGCGTTTTTCGTAGAAATAATTTCTTTATCATGTACATTAAGACGAAAAGTTGAAAGCTCACTAGAGTGTATCGCCCGCAAAGTATGTCTTTTAGTGTGATTTAACTCTCGTACGGCAGGGTCCTCGCGCCGTTGCCGGTCCACCTCGCCCGTTGACGATCGGGCGAGGTGGCTACATATAACTACTACTACTACACTTTAAGAAAAACATCTGGCGTTCTTTCGTTCTGCTTTTACAAAACATCTGGCGTCTTTCGTTGGTTTATTTCATCAATCAACGGCGTTTTGAACAAAATTTTTATTGTTTAATCACGCACAGGAGAAATCTCACCAGGCACTACCTTGGAGGTAAACAATGGCTGCTAATGGCAATGAGAGACAGAAGAAGTCGGCTTTTAGCTAACACTTACACTTCTACTTCTACTAACGTTTCCTACTGGAACATGCCAATGGCTGCTAATGGGGAATGAGAGACAGAAGAATTCGGCTTTTAGTTAACGCGCACGCTGCGAATTTTTTATTGTTCAACAACGCACAGGAGAAATCTCCCACCGGCACCACCTTGGAGGTCAAAGCGTAAGACTTGTTACTCACTACTACGACCACGACGACTACGAGGGACGAACGGGTGCCGCCTTAAGGAGCTTCGCCCCTAAAAAGGACACACACACACACACACACACACACACACACACACACTCACTCACACGCGCGCGCGCACACCAGGAGAGGAGAAGCGTGCGTGCTAAAGTCGAAGTCTCGCCGTCGCCCGTCGCGTCGCTGCCTTCGCCATTTTCTCCCGTTGCCCGGTCATCGAAGTTTCCTAATTGCTCAGCTGTGTCGGCAGTGCGCGCCCGTGTCCCGTGTGTGCGCGAATGTGATCTTGACGCTGGTCGTGAACGGCGTTTAGCGACGACAATGCAACATCCCGTACTGCGAGCGTGTTCGTGTTGGTTTCATGATGGCCTGGAACTTCAAGCGAGCTTGCACCTTTGTGCATGCCTGTTCTGACAGCACATGGTTCGGCCCGTTCGGTAATGCGAACGGTAAGTGGTGCTTCTGTATTCTCACTTTCGCGTCGCTTACGCGTGTAGTGCTGCACAGTGTGTCGCGTGGAAAGTACAATAAAAAGCACAATAGAAAAGCATTACGCGCACATACGTGCGATGCCTCATGCGCGTTTATAAAGCTTTGTCAAGGCGCAGGCTTCGTACGGCCAGTCTATCGAAGAGCGATTACGCCTCAATAAAGACAGTTTGGACTATATAATTTATTTGAGTGCCATAAAGCATGAATGCGGCAGCGTGCTTTCAGAAAATTACACGCCGAGAGGCTGGGGTTATCACTCCGTCCTGGGTGCATTAAGGCTAATTTTGTTTTCATTTCATTCAGTTGTAGTTGTCAGCCTCTGTGGTACGATGGTAGCGGTGCTCGCCTACCGACCCGAAAGTCGCGGCTTCCATCTCGGCCGCGGCGGTAGCATTTCGATGGAGGCGAAATGCAAAACGCCTGTGTACCTTGCGATGTCAGTGCACGTTAAAGAAAAACAGATGGGCGAAACTTCCGGAGCCCTCCGTTGCGGCTTTCACTTTTTTAGAAAAACGCCTATCTACAATTCATTTTCGGTAAAACACCACCCTTTATCAGAATTTCGCCCCCTCCTCCCCCCTCCCCCTTTGGCTACGGGCCTTGCGTACGCTCTTCCAAAACTTCCTAATATTAGGAACTGGGAATACTGTTCGATAACAATTTTGCATTGCGCAGTTTGTTCGTCTCCAAGACAAAAAAAAAGAACAGCGTACCATAGGGTTACTTTTGGTTAGATTTGTCGTTTGTTTGAATTACGATTTGTATGGTCTGTATGGTGTAGGTTTGTTTAAAACTGCCAGATGTGTTGTTTGTCCTGATTTCATTGTGCCGTGCTTGCGTCTTCAACGATGTGTGAAATGTATTTCATTACTCCACCCTGTATCGGCGTTTGGCTAACAGTATAAATAAATAAAAATAAAAAATAAATAAATATTACGTCATTAGGTTGGACTAGAGCAAATAAATTCTGCTGCAGAAATATCATTATGGTCACATTATGTGACAGTTGTCTGCTAAGTGACAGCGTGTATGTTGAAGCACATGCATTTTACGATCTTGTCACTTAATTAGTGACAATTTTGTGACATAATTAGTGACATCTTGAACTTTCCTGGATTTCATGTGAATATTCTCATCTAGTTGAAGATGTGCGAGCTGTGCCAGGCTTATTCAGTAACATCAGTGCAAGTCAGCTCAATGCAATCCTAATGGCAGAGGGACAATCATTAAAAAAATTGTGACTCGCATATGACTATTATGAAGCTTTGAAGCAAGGCTAAGCAGCCATTAAACATTATCACAGTTAGTAAAAAAAGTAATGCTCAGCGAGAACAGAACACCTTTTGTCATTTATTATTGTTTACTTCTGTAAGTCATGTGTAAGTTTCCTACCTTCATGCTTCTTGATGAATGTAAATATTGAGTTTAGTGCAGCGCCAGAAGGAGTAGACAATGGCACGCAGGTCACCAGATGACTCTATCACACATTCTCTAAGGATGTGCTGTTGTGCACCCTCTCCGAGCTTTATCATGCTTTGTTTAGAGCTCTTTCATTAGCATGTACACAGCAAACAACTTAATTTATCAGAAACTCAAATTCAGTGTTTTTGACGAAATGGTAGGTGTGGAGTGAGCTTGAAACTGCAAGTATTTGCTTTCTGGTCTCACACAGTTAGTGCAGTTTTGGTTCGCTCTAGTCTGAATGTTGTTGGCGTGCTCCCGCAAGCTGCCGTTCATACATTGACCTGTCTGGCCTCCCTTTACTTCCTCCCGCACGTTAGCGGTGGCGCATGCACCATATTGGTGGTGCACTCAACCAAGCTATGTATGTTCTTTGTCGTACACCCAGCTTCCTTGGCTTTCCGGTAGCTGGCTTTGCACAGACTGAATAGTCCCTTTGGCGCTGTGAACACGACCTTGACGTTAGGGGTGCTTCCAAACTTCTCAAGCCTGTGTGATACACCGTGTGCATAGTGTCACGGTCGTGAAATTCTTTATTTGGCCGTACTTGTGGCCGGGAAACTGAAAGTCAACTACAGCAATACACTGATAGCGGCGAACAGAGCGTGGACCGTCGATCAAATAACAATTGGTGAAGTGCGTCGGCATTTATACTTGTGACGTCGAATCTTCCAGTCTTATCACTGGCGGTCGCGCAAGCTCTGGAATAATCTAGGCTGTTCGCGGCCTGCGCGCAATCTTTACAAAACGATCTACAATAATCGCGAAGCTTCTCGAACAATGAGGCACGGTTTGCGCTGAGCGTTGCTGGCAGTCTTTGTGGGCGAGAACAGAATACAACAAAAGTGATAACAAGGAACGCACGTGGCTATATTAAACCACAGCGTACTTTTCTAAGATACCACAGCGTACTAATGCGAATTCCTTGTTTTTGAATAAAAATATTTCCGTGACATTCAGAAAATATGGCACACAAATAGGAAGGAAGAAACTCGCGAAACCCTTGCAACGATACGCAGGCGGTATTTATCAATTTCAATTTATCATAAGCCTCCATGCATTCTTGAACGCACGAAAGCAGATCATTAAGGGGTAAGAAATAATACAGATATTTGACGTCGATCAAGAAAGCCCGCAAGACTCAGTTTGACGATAACTGATCAGTTCCTAAGAATTCATCGTGAAAAACAGATCATCTATGTTTAGTAACTTCAAGTTGTCTTGAATGTAAAGGCCAACAGACTCTTGCCATGCAGCTGATTCTGACACGATGATGCGCAAAGGCCATTCTGGCTTATGGGTCTTCACTTAAAGGAACAGTTAAAAAACAAGCGTGCTTCAAGTGTCGAGCTGTGGCACCTGATAGTTCGCGCTCATTTTTTGTTTGTTCGTTTAGCGGCGTCCCTTGAGCTGGAGTAACTTTCGTACGCTCCGTAATATGAGCGCGGACATCACGGTGAAAGCGTGAACCATCCTCTTCGCCTCTCCACGAGAAAACCGCGCGAGCAGGCAGCGGAAGGGCAAGGTTCTCCCTGCGCAAATAAAAGAAGAAGCGAGCGAGCTCGCCGACGACTTTTAAATGCGCCCGTCGCGATCCTAGCGCCATCTCGATGGTAATGAAGAAACGCTTATAAGCGCCGGCCGTCTCTGAGTCGGTCCAGCGGTAAAGGGTGTGTATATAACGCTCGCCGTTAGCTACGTGGAGGATCTGCGTTTCGTGGCGTAGTGGGTAGCGCCACTGGCTGCGGAGTAAGAGGTCCCTGGTTCGATTCCACGCTTCGGAAGCATTTTTTTCCGAATTATTTTTCTTTGGGGCTTTTATATATATATACATACTTATACATATACGGTGCATGACGGCGGCGACGGAAACGGCAAAATTCAGCCGAGACTGTCCATATAATTGCTATCGCAATAAAACAATGTTCTTTTACTGCCAATATCACGAGCGAGTTTGCTGTGGTTTATCTTTTGACATAATCTTTTGCTCCGCTGTTTACTTTCTTCAGTGAAACATCATTTCTACTTAAGAATGCACATCCAATAGCTGCATTGGCAATCCCAGGTGGCTGAAATTTTCGGAGCCCTCCACTACGGCGTCTGTCATAATCATATCGTGGTTTTCGCACGTTAAACAGCAGACATTATTATTATAACAGTTTCTTGTGAAACTAAAACGCTTGTCACGCTGTAATAATTTAAACATAAACACAAGTAAAACAAAGACGATACTATTTCGTCCAAAAAAGAAGCCTGTGAACGAAAATCTGCATTTTAGGTATGCCGATACTGATATTGAGCTAGTAAACCGTATAAAAATTCTTGGAGTTACATTTTCTAGCAGTATGCTTTGGAACGAACATATTGACAATGTGCTGGGTCAGTTATCGCGCGTAGTGTGTATGGTGTACAGTGGCAAAACGGTTATACCATACAGGGTAAAGCTCTTACTTTATAAATCACTTTTCTATTCGCATCTTACCTATTGTTTTTTGCTATGAGGGACTAGAACTAACACGATCTTGGAAAAACTGTACCCGATTCAAAAGAAATATATTAGAATCATTTTTAATTTACCGTATGATGATCACACTAGCGAATTGTTTCGACAGGCTCGGATACTACCCGTCCACCAGCTCTACGATTTTAAGTTAGCATTGACAATCAGGCGTGAAGCGAAAGAAAGTCGACATTTTTTGCATGACCTCTCAAAACTACAGCCAAATTCTACATTGTTTGATACACGAAATAAGGAAACATGGAAGCTGGCATAGATTTCCTACAATGTACATAGACTAAATTGCGCGAAATACACATATTCAGTTTTTTTAAACATTCTCTGGAGTTGCCATATTGCTATTAGTGTTCTTATCTTTCTTTCTTGGAATTTGGGCTTTGTTTGTTTTGTTGCATGTTATTTGAGTTTGTACTGGTGACTGATGCCACTGCTGTCGAGTTCAGAGGTGGTTGTGGGCCCTTGTCAAGCTGCCTCTTTCAGAGAGCACCTTTTACCTGCAGCTGTCCTTCATAAAAATGTATTGATGAGAAATAAACATTATTATTATTCGTTTTATTATCTGCACTGGCCTTCACATATAAATTCTCATGCGAAAGAACAACAAACCCGCCCTCATTGTCTGCAGGAAGGACTGCTTTGCTATATTATGCCGAAGAATGTTTTGACTTGGGGAGCTTTGTCCGCGATACCGCATCAACACCTGCTGAAAACACCGTTAAACCTCACTGCCTTCAGCATACATTGAAACATCTCTGACTAATGTTCACAATTCTGGAGCAGGAAATCGTGATTCTGTTGCAAGTTTGGGCCCCTTCTCCAGGGTGTTGCTCGGGCCTTTCTCCAATCCCACATATATGAGTGTATTCGTCAGTGTTACTTGTTTTTTATCTCGTGTATGCGCTAGAAACAGCAATGGAACAACAACATTCCCAAATCTACGTGATTCCACTAATCATCAAGCAAACATGGCAGAGTGTTTGGACGCACTTTTGGGTTTCGGGTTTCCCTGTCGGCGATCCATGCCGTATTAATTGTCTCATGTGTTACTCGTGCGCGTCGCCGTCCGTGCACAAGTGGACGCGGAGGCAGTCGACGTTGACAGTCGGAACCACATTGCTGATCAAAACTATCACCCTATGGAAACGTACTCACACGTGCCCTCGCCGTGCGGATCTGCGCCGTGGCGGGGGGCGAGAAGAAGCAATAGCGAGCAAGAGCTCCCGGCGGCCGCCATTGGCTCCCTTCTCGCTCTCTCTTTTTTCTCTCTCGCGTGCGCTGCGGCGTCAGCAATTCATAATACGCGACCCAGGAGTGCAGCTCGCGCTCTTGGATCAAGTCCTGCGGGCGGCCAAGGCTAGTGGAAGCCTGGACGTAGGATCCCAGGCACAGAGGACCTATGATCCCCCTTTGCTTTGAATACAGTTCCACTCGCTCTATCTCTCACTATCACACGGTCTCTGTTGGAGCTTGCGTCTGATCTCCCGCACCGTCTGTCACGAAAAACGTCTATCATTAGCAAGTCTTCTGTGTTATTTGTAAGGCAGTTGTTAACCTTTTATGCGTCGTCATTAGGCTAAAGAGAGACTTTAAGATTTAATATTCTAATCCATATTTTATTGTTCAGCGCTTCTTTCACTCATGTCTTCTCTTGACTTTCGAAAATGGTGTTGGTGTGACCTTTAGCCTCCTAGTTTACAAACAAAAGATAGGGAAATTTGTGCCACTCTTGTCAGTAAAACGAGTAACCTTGCTTGAGAACCACCGTAGAATTGGCTCCGTTCGCAGTGCCATCCCGGGGATGTTCCTCAGCGGCTGCAGATTGGGAGGCCGCCTCGCAATTCAATGTCAGCTTAACACTCTAAAGTAGTGTAGCTCGTAATACTTCGAATAATTTTCCTTATTTGCGGTCACGGCGGTCGC